>NW_027280675.1:0-100000 GCF_046629955.1 Centroberyx affinis | reverse complement strand
TTCTCACACCACCACTGAATCTAAAGACGTGAGCTACACTCGCAGCATTTCAATATGACGCCCTCCCTGAACTGACTCCCTATTTAAAGCCTAATGAATCAGAGGTGCCGGTGTGAAAACACACAGGTTATAAAAGTGGGCTGGGTTGGTGCTGGGGCTGTTTTGGGTGCCGCTGCCAACCAAAGCAGAGCAGGAGAAGTGGAGCGAAGGTCCGAGGCGTGAGAGCGCCGGTGCTGAGCTCGCCACAACTGTTTATTTAGCAGCTTATTAAAGGGATGACATGGATCCACGGAGCCTGCCGCCGCTAAGCCAGCTCCTCGTAAAAGTTGTGTGTTTTCTCTGCCCGCCTTTTTTGAAGCCCTGTTTATTTATTTCTCCAGGTCTTAAGTGGTGCCAGCGGTGCACTTGTATGGGCGCTTAAGAAAATCGGGTCATGTGCATCCTAATCGGCGCCGATCCCTGACAGCGATGGAGATTAATCCTATTAGAGAATTAAAGGAGAGGGGAGCATGGGGGTGGGGGAACCCCACTTCCCTCTCATCCCCCCCCCACACACACACACACACACACACACATGCACACACCGTTGTTTTCTGGGTTCAGATGCACAAACACACAAACAAAGAGACACACACACATCCCTGAACCTCTGGAGGTGGAGGTGTTGACTAGTGCTACAGCTTCACTACAGTGTAGGTGTAGGGGGTGGAGGAGTCTAGTTCACACACAAAAACAAATACACACATGCACACACACACACACCTACACACACACACACATACACACTACCGCAGGCCTAGGCAGAGGCCCCCACGGACGGCCCGGAGTGAGCAGCAGGCGGGGAGGCGGAGCAGAGAGAAAAGAAGGCCCGGTTGTCATGGGAACAAAAGGGAAACAGCGCTAGAGGCGAGGAGGCTGCATGCTAGCCATTACAGCAGCAGTGGGCAGATGCAGCTGGTCAGTATGCTGCTCAGCGACAAGAGTCCACCCTGGACCCCCCATCGAAGACCCTGTAACACACGCACCTTCCTCCTGAACGTAATCCGGTTTCAATTGTTCAGCCGGGGGGGAGGGAGGTGTCGTAATCTTTGCCCTGTTTAGGTCATTAATCTGCTCCAATGTGCCATCCATACCCGTTAATGTGACACCGGGTGAGTGGTTACTAGGTGTCTTAACAGGGAATCATACAATAATAGGATGTAAAGGGATTTGACTAAGTGTAAGCCAAGCAGCAATGAAAAAAAAACAAGCTGAGAAGACAACAAGCACCCACCCACAACATGTTGTTCTTTTTAATGCTGGGATTCAGATCAAGATTTCATCCTGGAGAAGCACACAGCCAGTCACACACACGCCCATGCGCGCACATGCATGTGAGCGCACACACGCGCACACACATACACACAGACTATGTCTATTGTCTAAGAGAAGATACAATTAACAATAGCATTTCACCATGTATCATATTTCCCTGTCTGCTCTTGAAAAATGAGCCGAGGAAGTCTTCCAATCTCTATCTCATCTGTAGACGGCTGCCTGAAGGGACGGATGGACGTGTCGTCTAGACAAGGACACCAGACAGACAACGAGAGATGAGAGAGACGACGACAAGAGAGGCAGAGACACAGAGAGAGAGAGAGAGAGAGAGAGAGAGAGAGAGAGAGAGAGAGAGAGACAGAGAGAGAGCGAAAGACTGCAGGTGTGACTGCATCAACCTGTTCTCCACAGCTCAGTGATCAGCAAGCACCACAGAGGGAGAGGAGGAGTGGAAGAAATGCCGACAGATAGAAAAGCACACGCACACACACATACACACACACACCCACACTCACACACACAAACACACCCCACCAATTTATGAGATCAGTTCTTCCTCCAATCCCAGTAGAAAGAGGTGACGAGTGTAAGCCAGTTAAGGCTGTACAATCAGCGGTCAGTACCATGTGGCAGCCAGGCTCTCTAGCTCTTTGTAACGCATAGTGTATGATTACAGCCTCCAATATTCTCTCTCTGTCATCTCCTGTGAGAAAACACACTCCCTTCCTTCTTGTCTCAAGTAAATTATATCAATATCAGCAAGAGTCACATGATCAAAGAGAAAACCCTTTTTTTTCTTTTATTCCAAGGGCTGCTGAAACCCAGTGGCTGGTTGCAGTAGCTGGTGCTGGCATTGCGGTACAGCTCTCTGACACAGCAAGACAAGATGCCAGAACATGTATTCATAAGATATATTACAGTTGGATTGCTGATTTGAGAGTAGTTTTCTTCTTCAAGTCATCAAAAAGTTTCTACGTTCATGTGGCCTGAGCTGTGATCCTCAAGGGTTTGGCACTTTGTTCTCAAAGACTTCAAGGATATGAGCAAGGGACCTAAAAGTGAGGATTAAAGTAGAGCGAACGAAGAATGAAAGAGGGAGAGAGAGACATCCGAATGTTTACTTACCTATTAAAAACATATTGTGAGTAGGGTTTTAGCCGGTAGTGTGCCTCGCTCCTGCTTCAGTGCCTTTCTGATCAGAGTTTCCTACCGATGCAGTTCCATGTTCTGCCCAGGAATTCAGACGGACGCCCAAGAATAAGCCAGCCAGACTTTCCGCCGCACACATACTCACTCATAAATACAACTGTGCACGTAGCTCTAGACCCTATCCAGTAACAGGGGGAGACTGGATCGAGGCGACTGTACACACCAGTGGCCCAGACAGACTGCACACGCTACCCTGGAGGGCCGCTGACTAACCCAGCGCCTACTTCCTCACAATAAAACAGAAGGAATTTCAAATGGCTACTAAAGTGGGGGATTTCCTTCAAACAGTCAAAGTCATCTTGAAAACATTAGTGCAACTGGTAGCCAAATTCCTCCTCGCCTCGGAAACAACTGGTAGCAGGAGTTTTTTTTTTTTTTTTTTCTTTTTCTGTTGCTTACCCCTGCTTTACAAACTCCCTCCGCTGTCTTTGTGTTTTTGTGGTGGGTGGGGGGTGGCTGGATGGCGGGCGTGAATGACGACTCCAGCAGGGGGCTCGTCTGATCAGAGGCGTAGGGAGAAGAGAGAGAGAGAGAGAGAGTGAGAGAGAGAGAGAGAGAGAGAGAGAGTGAGAGAGAGAGAGAGAGAGAGAGGGAGAGAGAGACAGGCGGTCCGGTCCTGGAGCCGGGCCCAGTGCAGGGGTGGGGGAAAGTGCCAGCAGCGCACGCCTCCGACACTCTCCACACTGCGTGCCTGTGGAGTGAGTTTAGTGGATGTGGTCAGCGCCGGGGGTGGGAGAAATGGAGAGGGAGGGGGAGAAGCAGATGGACGGAGGGATGGATGGAGAGAGAGAGAGAGAGAGAGAGAGAGAGAGAGAGAGAGGGGGAGAGAAGGGTGTGCACTGCTGGGTTTGCATCCAGAGGAGAGTAAGGGGTGAGAGTTTAGACTACAAGAGCGGATAAGGGCGTGAGGAGCTGTGAGCGAGAGATTGAAAGAGAGTGAAAGAGAGACAGAGAGTGTGTGGGAGTGTGAGAGAGAGAGAGAGAGAGAAAGAGAGAGCGCGTCTGTGAGCATATGTGTGCCTGTGTGTGTGTGTGTGTGCGTATGGTGGTCGTCTTGCTGAAGTTGACAGCCTGTGTTTGCAGAGTGGCTTCGTGGTCAGCCACTCGCTTTGCGATTTGGGGAGGGGTGGGGGTTGTGAGAGGGATTCTGGGAATTTTTTTCAAAAGTGCTATGCAAATAAAATTGGCTCAGGAGGTCAGCCGAAGCTCCCCACCCACTTCACCCAGCTGTTTATACAATATACAAGTTGACATGATAGGGATAAGAGATTCTAATCCTAAACAAATTAGTCCAACTGGCTAGTCCCGGTTTGGCAGGAGCCTGAGAACAACAATGGATCCACACAGGCCGGGATGCTACAGAGACAGCAGATAGGAGAGAACGTCTCTGAGGGATATTTTGTTCTGGTCAGGGCGGAGCAATGTCAATGAAGATCCAGACATCCCACCAATATATATTTCTCTCCTATTCTCTCTGTCTCCTTCTCTTTCTCTCTCTCTGTCTCTTTTTCTCTGTCTCTCTCTCTATGTCTACAGGAGTGTGTGCGAAAACACACTGGCAGTCCTGACAGGGCAGTGGAGGTAACACATGCCGTGTCCCCGCACACCTACTGCGCCAGCCTCCCCCGGGGGTATTCCGCTTCACTTTAACCACAATTAATCATTCATAAAGCCCCCCCTTCGCAGACAGAGGCTTATCATTGTCAAAAGGGGTTCCGCCCTTCGCCTGAATCCCTGTCACTCCTGTGCCAACAGCGGGGTGGGGGGGTGGGGGGTGGAGGGTGGAAGGTGGGGCGCATGGGTGGGGTGAGGCCGACGGAAGAGAGAGCACTGTCTGGAAGGGTTCCTGCTGAAGACGCGTTTTATGGGCATGGTAAATAAAGAGGCTGGACACGCAGTGCCGAAGCAGATATTTGCAGAGGAGAAGGCCGGCAGGAAGTGTGTCGTTTAAACAGACAATAAGACCTTTCACCGTAAAAGCAAGGGCTGGCTGGGGTCGGAGGGGGTGTGGGTGAAGGCTACCGGGGCGGGACATGATGGGGTACGGGTGAAAGGGTGAGGGGTGAAGGACAGGGCAGGGGATGTGGCTTAGGTGTACTGATAGACTAGAAAGGACACAGGGCTTGGGATAGGACATACTCTGCATTAAAGTGATGTCGGGTCGTACTTTTCTCTGAGTCGGGATTACGTAATTTCCTCCGCTGTTTAGCCTTCTAGATTTACGTTAGCAATCGGGCTAGCGATAGCCTAGCTAGCAAGCAATTTTCTGGCTATTTCAGGGATTATGGATGTAAATACCCAGGAAATTGAATGCCGTAGCACTATAGTTATCAAAGAATATCCATGTCTTTTAAATTTGTACTTAATTTTCAGCTTTATTGTATACAATTTCTTACGTAGGATACAACTCTGTGCTCTGTTCAGCCATCTTGGAAAGAGCGATTACGTCACAACTCGGCCAATTCGTGTTGCATCTACAATCCCGATTTGTCCGACTTGATTATCCGACATATAAAGGTGTTCATTTTGCACTTCCTGGTGGGAAACTTGTAACCGTAAATCTGACACCACTTGAATGCAGTGATCGAGTAACTTCAGCTGGATGCGGTGTAGGCAAATCGGTGGACAAAGGGCTAAAGTGAAGTTAGTGCTTTTTAGCTTTGGTATAGGCTAGTGAATCGGACCTGGGTTCTGTCTACGACTGCTTGCTGTGATCCGTGTGAAAGTAGAGTAGCGTGCTGCTGAGTCACTAACTTCATCTCTGGAGACACAGACAAGACATCAGGCAAGCACACATTCCAGGCTGGGACGCAGGAGGTGGGAGGATGGATTCAAAACAGCAGCAGGACCAGGCCAGGACAAATGAGCTCAAGGCCCATTACCCTCCTTTTACACCCACCCACACATGCACACACTCACATTCCTACTCCCTACACACACACACACACACACAGATTGAACTGCACACACAGGAAGGCCATGTCACAATGCAACATCACCAAACTCCTTTCAATTTATCTCATTCAATCATTCTCTCCTTCTCTTTCTGAGCGCTTAAGCATTCATGACCTCACAGGAAACCTATATTACTCCGGACCAGAGCAGTTTTCCTTGGACTGGACTCTCATTACCCAGTGTTTTCTCTCCAAGCACCACCTTGTTATTTCCATCAGCATTTTACATTATTAAATCCCCCTCCTCGCTACCTGCTAAAGCATCGCTTTTTGTCTCCTGGTTCAGATAAAGCGCGCATGTTTCCTATGAAATGGCCAATAAAGGGCTGACATTTTGCTGAGAGCTTGCAGGGCCAAAAGCACTTTGTTCTTTGTATACAGGGCAGCTATACACTCCTCAAGGAGAACCATTTGTTATCTGTCCAAACTTTGGTGAGTGTGCTTGTTAACTGACCCATTGTTACATGAGAGGGTTTCAGGGCCGTTTGCTGCGTTCCGGCTCCTTATTCCTGAGGCATGAAATTGTGATTACCATAGTGGGGCTCATCCATCTCATTCTCTCATCCACACACGCACACTAAACATCCGCATTTCTGTTTTTCTTTCCCTTTCTCTTTCTTTCTCTATTTCTCTCTGTCTTTCTCTCTCATGACACACACACATACACAGTGTTACACACCCAAACACAAAAAAGAGCCGCCCACAGCTGCGTCAGGCCATCTCTCTAACAATCCAATCTGTTTTCTTTCCCATGATGTTTCCCATTGGCACAGGGAGGAGAAAATCAGATTTACTCCCCCACAGGGCCCATGCAGTTGCACTGATATGGAAAATGATTTCAGTGCTGCTTGAGCCCATAAACATTATTTCGGTCTCCCCTGTTAATGACACACATTTCTTCCCAGCATTGTGGATCTCACAGAGGAAGAGATGAGTGGAAGGAGGGAGGAGGAGGGAGAGAGGAAGGGGGGAGGAATCCTCTGGGGCCTTGCGTACAACAGGGGAGTCCTTCACCCCTCACACTGCATCCTGACATCCAAGAGCTCTCTCATCCTCTCTCTCTCTCACACTCGCACACACAGACAGACACACACACACACATACACAGAGCTAATCAACCACACAGGAACTTAAATTATCATGGCCTTCAAATACTGCCCAAAAAAATCTGAGCACAAAGATATCCCCGCTGGAAAACGAGCAGAGTCAAAGAGGGATTTCTCACCTCTCTCTCTCTATCTAGCTGTCAGCCTGATTCTAAACACACTGCATTTGGCTCCAGGGCTCAAAGCGGCCCCACTACAATTGTGTCATACAGCCCACATATCTTTTATTGGTGGTAGCAGCCAATACACCAATCCCTTCCCGAACGTAGGGATACAATTTGTACTTTTAGTGGTAAGTTACAAACACTTTTTGCCCGAGGCATATTGTCAACGAGAGGAGCACACTGTAGCCTCAAGTCCTAAACACAAGTCATTTAATATGATGGCGGTAAAAAAGAGACTCCAGCGGGCCAATAGCAAGGCACTAAACCTCCCATTTGGCATCCATTAAAACCCATCTGCATGACCAAACGCGAGGGGGGCTAACGGGAAATAACCACGTTAGATATGACTAAAATCCAACTGTCCTCCACTTTTCGAGCATTCTCTCACAGGTCTCCCAATCTCCAGTCCAAAAATGGGATTTTCATGGTTCTCCGGTTCCACTGGAAACATCACATGGAATGCTCTGGATCTGGTTTGTTTTACAGCTGATGACTGATCTGTCTAAATCCATTGGTTTTATGTTCTGGCCACGGGGACGGATGGGTGACTAACGGCGGCTTGCGTGCCATGTTTCAGCCGACGCAGCCAGAGCGAAGCCAGCCAGGTCACGGACACAGACATGCCTGGTAGTGGGAAAAAGGCAGATTAAAACAAGTGCTCAGCATTATTCTCTGTAATTAGTCCCCTGTTAACTTTTGAACTTAATTGGTTAATTGAGATGTGGTTAGACTGGGCAGGTTTCCCCTCCCTCAGGGTGACCATACGGCTCCAATATCTCAGCCTGGCACAGCCTGGCACAGGAGGTGGCTGCATCTCTCTCTCTCTCTCTCTCTCCCTTTCTCTCTCTCCCTCGCTCTCACTATGTTTCTCTTTCACTCTCTGTTTCCCTTTCTCCCTCTCTCTTTCTCTTTGAGCATCCCACTGCTCCAGTGACGAGGGGTAATGACGCCGCACAGGAGGCAGTAAAAGTGCATTTTGCGAGTGTGTTTTAGCAAAGATTGTGCCCTTACACTGCACATATGCTTGTGCCACATCAAAGCGGCTCCTTGACTACCCAGTCCTGGGTGGTCTGACCCGTCTCTCAACCAGCGGCGCTAGATAGGCTTCGGAAAAGTGGAGAGTGTGTGTGGGTGGATGTTACCTCACCACGGGCGAGTGTGTTCTGCCTAACTCAGATCAAGTGCGTTTGCTTTGGAGGAGACGTGAACAGCGTGAGTAGGGAGAACAAAAGTGCATTGCCACACACACATATACACACACACACACACACACACACACACACACACACACACACACAAACACACAAACACAACCCATAGGCGTCACATAGCTTGAGTCTCGCCATCTCCTCTGGTTGATGTATAATGATACCCACAACACCACATAAATCTGCAAGCAGCTCGGATTCATCAGGGCAGATTTCGCCTGCTGTCTTCCCTTTTTCACTTTCATCCCCTCTTCTCCCTTTTCTCCTCTGAGCCCCATCACTCATTCCCCTTCTCAGTTTTCCCTCCCCGTCCTCACACCCTCTCCATCATCCCTCCATGGCTCCCTCTCCTTCCCCCCTGCTGCTCAGCTCCATATTTCTGTCCTCCCTCGCCACCTCGTTCTCTTCCCTCTGTTGCCGTCACGCGCTCGCTTTAAAATGGAAACGCTTTCTCTTCGTTTTTTGGTTTTAAAAAACCCCTCTCCCTCCCACTCCCTCATCCCTCCTGCTCTCTCTCTGCTCTTGTTCGTCCATCAGTTTTCCCGAGGCCTGGGAGGGTAATGAACGTCCTGTTTTATAGGGAGTCACAGGTTCACCCCCCCCCCCTCCGTCAGAACCGCCCATAAATCAGCATCATTCAACTGGCAACCAGGGCTCGTTGGAATGTCCTGTTTTCTCTTGTCCCCCCTGTCCTCTCTCCCTCCCTCCCTCCCTCCTCTCCTCTTCCCTCCATCTGACGCCCGGCGCCTCCTTCAGGTTAGGGAGAGCAGTGCTGGACATCGAGGCCTGGTTGGAGAGATAGCTGCTGTCCTCTGGGTTCTCTCAGGCCGGCCTGTAATATGATAAAGTCCTGGAGTGATGTGTGTGAGAGAAACACAAGGCAGCTCCCTGCTCTGGCTTCTCTCCGTGTGATGTGGCCTGTCAGAGCAGCAGAGACAGAACAGTGCAGATAACCTAGCCGAGAGCCGCCGGGCCAGCCGGCCCAAGGTCCTTCTGCAGCCCTGAATATAATTTGCCGCTGGCTCACAAGGGGAACAAAGGAGAAATGTTTAATTCTTGTAGCGTTGGCCAAGACAAATGCGAGCATTTTTGTTCTGATAACCTAAAGACAAGGGGAGGGAAGGCACCTGGGTAGCCAAGGTCGAACAATATACTGTATTACTTTGTAAAGAGCACACTGTATAATCGTGTGTGTCTCCTTGATGGTCTCCTTGACTCCTATCGTAACAAAGCTTCTTAGCCATGAGGACAATACTCCAGTCTGCCCATACAGATAACCAGCTACTTTCCCAGTGTAGCAGCCTACACTTTCAAGTGCATGCAAGGTCAGCCAAATCACACAGTAAATTCTTCTATGAAATGCATCTGACAAACTGGGCTTTAAAGTTGAGTTATGCCTCTCGTCCACTGACAGTGGTCATTCATGGAATGCCGCTGCCTGGGTCTGCTCAACATCTGCGCCAACACACTTGAGCAGAGATGAGTAAAATTAGGAGCATTTCCTGCAATCTGTACAGAGGAGAGAAGGTCATCTTTACTGGAACACAGATGAACAGATGAAGTGTAACATAGAGCAGGGCAGCCATAAAATGCTCTCCTCTCCTCTCCTCTCCTCCCTTCTCCAGTTGGTTAGACTGATGTGGGCTTTAGAAGGGGAACAGGCAAAAAAAAAAAACAGACCACATCCCAAGGTCATACCAGAGAGAGAGAGAGGGGGGGATATCATCATGATCAACGGCCTAGTGTCCTGTCTGGCTGGCTGGCTGCATAGCTACCACTGCTGTCGTCTATCTCCTACTTAGTGATCACATCTAGCACACTGGACAGGTGGACGGGCTGGCCGGTCACGTGCGATCCCTCGCTCTGTGCTCGTCTGCAGGTCGTGTTCAGAAAAGCGGGAGAGGCGGAGGGAGGAGGAGGAGGAGGAGGAGGGAGGGCTTGCGGGGTTACAGGAGGCTTGCAGCATCCGATCAGAGCTAACAGATGCGTTGCAGCTGCTCGCTCGCTTCGTTTGCCATAGCACATCCTCAAAGGCACACAGCACACACACACACTGACACACACGAATGCCCACACTGTACGCACACACAAATCAAGAGAGCAGAGTAGAGGTATTGAGAGTCAAGGCTTGGCCAAGAGGGATCAATACAGTCCTGTAGGGCTGACCTACAGGAAGATGGATCCATATGACATTGCAGATAGGACTTGTTGAGCACCTCTGCCCTAACATGCCAGAGCGTTAGCCACAACAGTAAAAAATTTGAACACCACCTCAGGCTGCCTCACTATGCATTGTGAAATTAAAACCATATATTTTCCAACCGGCCATGCTCAATAGCACTACTGGCAGTGTTTTGGGTCTGAAATAAAACCCCTATATCCCTGTGTAACCATTAAACTGACTTTGAACAGTGTGCCTATGAGTGCACATGTTGGCTTTTCTTCTTTCTTTTAATATACGCTTAGCTCCGCCGGCCATAAAACATGTCAGCGCCTATGCGTTGGGCCAGCAAACCTCAAGCTATGGGACGGGCCCGCCTGACCAGCGAAGTGATTTGGAAATCTGCAGGGAGAAGGCAGGAGTCGTAGTCATATAGAGGCGAAGGGAGGGAGGAAGAGGAAAGGGTAGCACAGAACCCTCAGCTGGGTGTCTTCATATCCATGGGAGAGCAACAGCTTTCAGCAGGTTATCACGATGTAACCACGAGCCAAGCCCAGCCTCGATCTGGCACAGGCCATAAGAGAGAGGTAGGCAGGGAAGGGAGGAGGGGAATAAAGAAGAGTTATTAGGGTGAAGTGAGGCAATGAGGGGGAGAGGGCCCACTGAAATGTTTTGACATGGAAAAATAGCAAATGTGACAGTGGTACTTAAACATGGGTGGGTTTCCAAAGCCCACCCCCATCCCCTTTCACTATATGCCCTCCCTCCCCTATTCCCTTCCTACCGTCCAGTTTAACACACAGCCGCACAAATGATAGCTGTAGCTGGAACGCTCCACAAAGCACTCTTTCAATTTAGCCCGATGGCAGAGCTCGTCTCATGACTCATGACTGTCATGCCGGCCTTCATTCCTTTCCAGGTTGAGCAGTGGGAGCAGAGGCCAGGTCCGTCACCCAGATTACTGAGATCCTAAACACCCCATTATTTTCATGAGCTCACATGAACACCACACAGTCCGGTAGCAGAGCGGCGCTCTTTGGGACCACAACTGGATTACACCCCTACTATAGTCCTTCATGATCTGTTATGCATTGTTTTCTGCCATATTCAAGTCTGCATAAGCAGCAGCATTGACCCGTGGTGCCACGCGACACATTCCCTCATAGCCACTGTGTGTGTGTGTGTGTGTGTGTGTGTGTGTGTGTGTGTGTGTAGGTGTGTGTGTGTGTGTGTGTGCATGTATTTGTGTGTCAGAGAGTGCGGTTTCTATCTCCTTACTGTATTTGTTCTGGCACAGTGTTCTATTGTGGGGCTGGGCTTTGCACTCCTCAGATAAGAGAGCAGTTATGTCAACACTGGGCGCTGTGAAGGAGCCGCCTGGTCGTGTTGACATTCTACAACACTGCTTATTTACTCTGACCACAGAGTTCAGCCATCAGCTGGCCTCTGCAAATGCACTAATGACCAGAGGCCTACTGGGGTGGAGCCCCCTACTGGCTCTTCCTGGTACTGGTTTTCTGCCTCTCGTGAGAAGAAAGATGCGGGGAATGGGGGTAATTAATGGCCCCAAAACCCTTGAGTTTAAAGCAGCCTGCTGAAGAATTCTTAGTTAAAAAAAAAAAAGGTTGACGAACGGTTCTCACAGTGAACACAACCCTGGTGTCTACCAGACAGCATGAGTCTGCATATTGAGCCAGGCTGAGCAGCCCTATCAGTAAAAGAGCCAGTGGAGCAATCCATGCATAATTAGGGAAGGGGGGAAGGGGGGGGGGGGGGGGGGGGGGGTTAATTGACTTCTTTGAGAAAGATCCTGATTCCTATCAGCCAGTCCCATAATCATGTGAGCCAGGGCTCTCATTACCAAGCCCCCCTCCATCATTTATCTCTCTTCCCCTCTAACCCCCCCCCCTCTCCTCCCCCGCTTTGAACAAGGGTGCAACCCCAACCACTCCTGCTGTGTGCTCCGCAGGCCAGGGAGGGGTGAGGCAGATTTATAGCTGGCACCTGAGTGAGTAAGGTGCACATGGGCACATAAACTCACTTTTAACACACACACACACACACACACACGTGCACGCACACACACACACAAACACACACACGTATACATATACTAACACACACAAATGCACACACACTAAGGCTCCAGACTGCTGCAGTTGACCTGACTGTGACCTCTATGCGGTAATGTACAGTCTAGCAGGTATTAGCAGCAGACTTGTGTACATGTATCGCTGTGGCCACAAATGGTCTCTTCACACACACACATACACACACACACACACACACACACACACACACACAAAGTGCTGCACAGAAGATTCAAACCCGATGCTTTTCTATTTCCAACAATAATGCTCAAACCACAGTGCAGCACGAACAGCACCATAACAACAAGCGCTTTGAATTATTTACAGGCAGAAAATATACCCTGCTTAATGACACGCATCCTTACCACAAACAAAATACATTACGCCGGCATGTCAACACCTATGAATATTTACTAAAACATATCCACTAAGACAAGCCTTTTGTTCAACATGGTTTTAACCAGATACAGAAAGAAACCAGCTCCCTCCTGGCTGCTTCCCTGCTCTTCCCTTCCCTTCCCTTCCTTGCTCTCTCTTCCTCTCCGTTTTTTTGCTCTTTCGTGGAAGCAGTGCAGCGCATGAAAGATTCGGGGGAAAGCTGAATCCCATTGAGGGAGAGAGCGAAGGAGAAAAAAAAAGACGAAGTGGAGAAAAGAGATGAAAAGTGACAAATGAGAGATTTCCTTCACAAGCCCATAAATCAGTAGACGCGGGCAGGGGCAATATGAGGCCTCCCTGGAAAAGCCAAACTTTTTTCCTTTCACAGCCAGCACAAACCACCCTCTCTCTTTAGGCACACATGCATACACGCAAACACACACACGCACACGCACACACACACAGACACACGCACATACACAAGCATATGTGCATACTCACTCACAAATCACAAACACATACACACGAACACTCTCTTTCTCTCACATACACACTCTCCCAGATGGCGTGTGCTGGAATGGCATCCTCATTGCTCTCCACCAATCTGGTGGTGGCGCAGCGGCCTGGCTGTCTGGCACAGAAGCAGTCTCGTAAAATCACTTACAGTTAGGAGTGGCGCAGGCTTCAAAGAGGCGCGCCTTCAAACCAGCCCCGTTAAAGGGTCCAAGCACGCGTGCTCAA
Source organism: Centroberyx affinis (assembly GCF_046629955.1). Taxonomy (NCBI): domain Eukaryota; kingdom Metazoa; phylum Chordata; class Actinopteri; order Beryciformes; family Berycidae; genus Centroberyx; species Centroberyx affinis. The sequence continues at coordinate 86,672 of NW_027280675.1, read as the reverse complement.
ATAAATCCCGCTCATTCTGTCACATAAAAACACACGGGGTGGGGGTTGCGCAGGTGGGGGGTGGATGGTGGTGGGCGGGTGCAGCTGCTACCACAGGTAAGCGGGACGGGATGGAACAGACAGACTGGGGGAGACGAGCTCTTCAGAGTGTCTGCTACATTCACACAGCAGGGGGGCCACAGACTGGGAGAGGACGCGGGAGAGCAGAGCAGGGAGGCTCCCTGCTGGGCTTGGAGGTTTCTGCTGGGATGGTGGGGAGCAAGCAAAGAGCTTTAGGGATTGAGCAGCGAGAGCAACTGTCAGCAGCCTTTTCAGCTCCAGGGCTGAGCTTGCATTTGCGCGAGCGAATGCGGATCGTTGGATGTGAGATTAAAAAGGACTGCCATTAGACGGGACATATGTGTGCTGTGTGCGCGCTGCGGAGGGAAGCCGGCGATCACGGCCTGGTTGGAGAGCTGGGATGGCTCAGTCAGTGCTGAGAAACTTGAGCCCCGTGCAGACGGTCCCAGAGACTGGTGGATTGATGGAGGTCCAAAAGGACTTAGGATCTGCTTTCATTCTGAATGTTCACCATCTGCTCGGCTGGAAAGAGAGCCCACAGAGCTGGAGAAAACTCTGTCAACTGACAGATGAGACAGTGAACGCAAAAGTGTGTGGTGTGTGTGTGTGTGTGTGTGTGTGTGTGTGTGTAGGTGTGTGTGGTGTGTGTGTGTGTGTGCGCGCGCATACAGTGTGTAAGTATTGATCCTCAAAGCAGCTCCACTTTCTGAAAGAAGATCTGTCAAACATGAGGATACACACACACACTCACACACACACATACACACACAGCAAATGGCATTAATGCAATACGGACCTCATAGCATAACTAAAATTCCATCTCTATAATAACAGGCTGCTGCAGTGCGATCACATGTTCCATTTCATGACATTATAAAGCTGAAGACAACCAGTACGCCTAACCACCCTCTCCTTTCCCTACAGCGGTGTAATGCTACAGTCTATGCCACCTCCAGTCCGATGCCAGTGGTAGTGATCCATCCAGTTTCCATGCGTACGGAGAAGACTCTGGTCTGGCAGTGCCCCATGAGCCAGGATGACCACTTCTCTCCTCATACTTCACACACCAGTCATAAAGGGACAGGTCTTCCTCATCACAAGAAAAAACAAACACGTGTCCTGTTTTCTTCCCTATCAACCGCCGGTTTCCACAACACACACAAGTACGAACACGCACACGAGTCCGCACGTGCACAACCAAATCCAATTATATTCCCTCAGCCACCTTGGTCCATTGCTGGACTCCAGAAGCCCCGCTCCAAGAAGAACGTCTCATAAGACTCATACAATCCCATGAGCGGCCCTTGCAACCCTCCAGCGCATCCGTGACCCCTGACTAACCCAGGAAGTAATCAGCAGAGACCCATGTGCGCAAAAGTCATGTTACCTTGTGGAGGCTTCTCTCTGACCTCCCAACCCCCCCACAGAAACCACAATGATGTCTGTGTTCCCTCTGTCTAGTAAAAAAAAAGAGAGATAACATGGGCCTAAGGGCCTGATGAAGAAACAGCAGATACACTCCCATAACTGTCATCCCATGTGCTGGGAATATGATGTGATTTACGGCACTTTCCAGCAAAACAGTAAACCACAGCTTCTTGCGAATGGGGGCGTGTGCACACCTGAGAACAAGCTGTTCTCAGGGGCAAAAATGAGTAATGAAAATTACGAGGTGAAAAATGAACACAGCTTCTTAAAATTCTTGCCTGATTATTCATGCAACACACTCAACAGCATAATGCTATATAAATCCATCTGCATGCGTTACCATTCTCATTATCGTCACAGATATGATAGCTGATAATCAATGTCATAATTGAAGCAGGTGGATTTACTACATATCCTCCAACGGCCCCATGCAAAAGCGGAAGGGAGAGAGTGATGGATGGAATATAAAACGCCCAGGGCTGAGGTAGAATTAGGCACCTGCATCAGCCCCCCGTCCACCCCCACATGCTGCCCTCTCAGCTGCCTGCCACTCTGTTTCCTCTCTCGCTCCTTTTATACAATCACTCCACCACACAGCTCCTTTGATTGCTCTTTCCTGTGGGCATACACACACACACACACACACACAACATAAACACACACACACATACACATTTCACCCTTACTGTTCAGAGACAGTTGTGCCAGCTGAGTTTTGATTTGGAAAGAAAAGTTGCCTCCACTAGGAATAATGACAAGCACTTAAGGACCGAACAGAGCACAGTAACCACATGGAAAACACACACACACACACACACACACACACACAAACACACACACATGCACATGCACACACTCACACACTCACACACATGTTGTACATGCAAGAACACAAGCACATAGACATATACACACACAAAAGCACCTGCACACATACGCACAGACACACACACACACCCAAGCACACTCAAGGACCAAGCAAAGCGCAGTTACCACATGGAAAGCACACACACGTGCACACACACACATACACACACACACACGCACACACACACACACACACACACACACACATGCAAGCACACACAGACACATGCAAGCACACACACACACACTAAAATGCATAATGTGCAAACACATGCAAAAGGCACAGACAACCACTCTTAAAAGCATGTTAAAACATGCCCCCCCCCCCCCCCCCACACACACACACACACACACACACACACACACACACACACGCACATGCATCCACACACCCTCCCATTATGCAGTATAACCAAAAGGCATTCAGCCATTTCAGCAGCATTCTGAGAGCCAGCCAAGTGAGAGGTCTGTCAGTGCATTAGCCAGCATGTAATCATAGCCCAACCTCACTGCAATTAGGAGTGGTTCTAATTCTTCACTGGAAACACTGCCTTCTCCCACCACTAATAGTTTACTTTACTCCAACAGCTGACAGACCCAACCCTGCCTCCCCTCCTCCTTGTGTTCCTACACACACACACACACACACACACACACACACACAGCTGTAGCTCATCTGTCGGTATGGGAGATCAAAATGGATCCCGAGAATAGTCCTCAACCGTGTCCCACTTGTGCCACATCAATCCCATGAGTCTTTAGGCTGTGCCACAGCTCACCTGTGTGCTGGAGCTCTGTGAATACAGGCCTCTCCTCCCCCTCACCGGCCTCCCTCCCCGCAGCCTTCGAGAAAATAATCTCCCATTTTACAAAACATGACAGAGAGAAATGACGGCGAAATCATGAAACAATTGCAAAAATAAAACCCCGAGTGCTCCTAAAGGCTCTCTGTAGATGAGGCGGGCGTGTGAGGGGAGGGCGGCGAGATAGCGCTGGGGAAACGTTAGCTAATGAAGACTGAGGAAGTGGGAGCGCTCCCTATACTGATGGTATTGCTATTAGCCTGTGAGCCGGTGCACTTGGGTGTCACTTCAAAGCATTCCCCACTATTAATCAGAGGCTATCCAGCCCTCCAGCAAGGGCCCCGCTGGCTGCGCCGCTAACTACCCCCCTCAACATCAACACAATGGAGCCATCATTACGGCCGTTACGCTACGCCTCGGCCAGACAGCGCACCTTTATCTAGGCATATACCTTACATACTCACGGCCAATTAATTTACCTGCCATGTCTCAGAATAAAGGAGGGGGGGGGGTATTGTGTGTGTGTGTGTGTGTGTGTGTGTGTGTGCACTCAAGCACATGTTTCCATATATGCAGTCGTATATACAGTATGTGTATTTGGTGGGGGTTGGGGCGCACCTGGCTCAGGTTGCATCCAGTGGGCTGTGCATCTGGCCTAGGAGACTCTTTATGAAAGCACCTGCCAGAGGCTGCAACCTGTCTAGCCCAGCCACACAGGCCTGCCCTGCCCCGATCTGGCTCTCACCTGGCTTCCCCAGGCAGACGGGCAGGCAGGCAGGCAGCCTAGCGTCTAAACCCTGACAGCTTCCCCCCTCCAGGCCCCCCTGGATAACAACAGCCACTCAGCTGGATATCAGCCACCAAGCTTGGGGATTAACTACAGCCCTCGCCCTGTCTCTTTAATACTAGATACATTTTATACAACGCTAATCCCCAACATCAACTCTTTCTTCCTTTTGTTTTGACTGTCGTGATGGACAGCACTTTCCACCGGGTCGGAGCGAGGGGCCGCGGGGCAGAGGTGGAGAAATTATTCTCCTTTTATTGGCTTGATTGTCAACTGAACGTATCGGTGAGGCTAATGGGGGAAATACATGGCCTTGTTCACGTTGCTTGCTTCTCGTAAATTTGCACATTCATGTTACATGGGATGAGGATGAGAGGGCTTACGATACAAGACACTCTCCCCCTCCCCCTCCGTCTCCTGTTGTACTGTACTGAGAGCCTGCAGACTGTACCAGCGCTGAGGGGCTGAGATAACTGCTCACCATTGTGAGAAAAGGCTGTCAGAGCTTTGTTTTTTTTATATCCTCCCTCTCTCACTTCTCTTGCTCTCCCCCTCTCTCTTGTAAGAATATAAAAAAGCCGGAGCAGTGGTTGCAGAAATAGACCTGTTTCTATAATTAGATGTAAACAGACGGGCCAGACTCTCAAGCTTGCTCTGTCCCACTGGCCCCGCGGCCTCCTGGGAAGCAAGATGAGTGTGTGTGTACAGTATGTGTGTGTGTGTGTGTGTGTGTGTGTGTGTGTGTGTGCACGCGGTATGCAACAGCATGTGTATGACAGTATGTGACAGTGTGTGTCTAGTATCTCTCTCTCTCTCTCTCTGTCTCTCACATACAGAGACACACACACAAGCTCGCTCTCTCCCCTCCCCCGCGTACATTGGAGGGTAGGTCAGTGGCCGTGCATGGCATGCAGAGAAAGCTAATGCATGCAGCACCGGCAGACAAACACACATCTGTTGCTGAGGAGCCAGTCATTTGCCCCAGATCAGGACACATCAGAGAGAGGAAGCAGTGTAGCCTAGTGGTCACACCAGGCAGAGGGGACAAGGAAACGGAAAAACTGCAGAACGGGGTGGAGAGAGGGCACAGAGGGACGCAGCAGTACTGAGAAACAGAGGGGGACAATGGAGGAGAATGGGGGAAAGGGGGGAACCGCAGGGAGGAGGGAAGACGGGGCGAGGACAGAGCGATGGATCTTCAAAATGAAAACATGCAAACATGAAAGAATATGTGGTGTAAAACAAGTGATTCACAAAAAAAAACAGCAGAAGAGGGGGGAGACAACAGGATTTTGTTCTAATCAATGTCAGAGAGAGCACAGGAAATCCATGCAAGAGAGAGATAGAGAAAGAGAGAGAGAGAGAGAGAGAGAGCAACAAGTCCCCTTTGGATTGAGGACTAGGCAGCTGGTTGGATGGTCCCGAGAGACTTATTAAAATGGAATTCCTGATGCTAATCTTTGTTTTCTCACAAAAGGGCTGACACATCCTTGAGAGGCATACTGCATGTATATTTAATGGCAAATCTCTGCATATATTTAGCGGCGCGCCTCATTGTTTGGTGCTGCGTGTCACCACCGCCCGCTGTTCCACTGACAGTCACCGAATCGTGGCCCATTATTTGAGTTTATCTGCTTTCAGCCCTACCCCTACCCCTCCACCAACATACCATCTACATTTATGGATCATAGCCTGCCAGTGGAAAAAGGGAAGCTTAGACAGAATACAGGAAATATACACAAACAATAAACAAACAAGAACAATTACGAGTCTTCGCAAAGGAACAACTGGAGTTACTAGAGTTGTAATAATTGTTCCTCTTTCCAATATTGATCCCATGCATTTGCAGGGTGTTGGTGCTGCAGCAGAAACTTCAGCCTATTGTTTCTAAAGTGTTGTGAAGTAGAGCTGAACAGGCATATTGTACACAAAATCTGTGTCTCTCAAATGGCCAGTTGCCAGATCAATTCTTCTGCCTTCTGACAGCAGAAAAAAAAACACAACCCCCCAAAAAAAACAGATTGGGATTTTCCAAACAACCGCTCTTAGGAGTGGAGCAAAAGTGCAGCATTGGTGCACTGCTGCTGGTTGCTGTGCATGCAGCAAAAAGTGGGACTGCTACACAAGCTGCATCATCAGCATTAATTCCTGTCCTGGAAGCAGAGGAGAAGGAAGCGGCCTGCCAGGACCACTACTGCTAGATCCAGCAGGGACAGACGCAGACGTTAGAGGGTTAACAATGCACCTGTCTAGGCCTCACAGCCAACCACAGGGTGCCTCTACTCTAGTGGGGGGTGTCTGGAGAACCCAGCCCGACACACACACACACACACACACACATGCACGCTTACACACACCCAAACACACAAATACGCAGACACGCACATACGCACTTACGCGCATATGCACACATTGCCATTGACCAGAAATCTGCTAACAACAATAGGACAACGGCCCTTTTTGTTCTTTTCGCTGAACGATTACAATAATAAAATTGAAATTAAAAAAACAAGTAATCTGGATTTTCTGCTTGAGCCGTTAATAATGTCTAACAGCTGTCACATGCAATACGGCCATGCGCCGAGGTGGGCCTGGGGCTGCCTGATGAGAAGCAGCCTGATACTGGGAGAGGGAGGGAGGACGAGGGGGAAGGGAGACAGACAGAGAGAGAGAGAGAGAGAGAGAGAGAGAGAGAGAGCAAGACAGACATTACACACAAAACAGCAATTGTTGACTTTGGACAAATCTATCAGTCTATTCAATCTCACAACAATATAATTTCTATCCAGCTATTTTTTTTTTGTTGTTCTTCATGGGAAGTGAACAAAAGACATTCAGAGCCTTTTTGGATTCTTAACGCAACTTCTCACTTCCTCGTGTCGGGTGTAAAAATAGACGGGAAGGTTTTGAAATCCAATGCCCTGAAATCCGATACAGGAAGGTATTACCCTGCCTGCCGCTCTCACCCGTGGGTCTCCTTTGTGTTTTTGTCCTGTGTACCCGCCCCATGCTCGAGGCGAAGGCTCCGTGGCACCGCGCCACACGGTGTAGGGTGGGTGGCGGTCTGTTTGAAGAGCCTGTCTCTGAGGCAGCATGGCCACTCTCTAGCCAAAACGCTCGCGCAAAGCCAAACCCCTGCTCCATTCGCGCGGCCTAAGCCTTCACTCTCTCTGTGGATGGATTTGCTGATGAGCCAAACTTCATACAAAGAACGGCAAAGTAATGGAACTTGCTAAATTATTTCTCTGACATCAAATCAGTCACTTCAGTTACCCGGGTGTAATAAATTCCAGATGCTGTTAGTTATTTTTGATGACTGGTTATTGGACGCCTGGTATAATAGCACAATAGTGACACTAAATATGCAGGAAAAGTCTAGGGCTTGCCAGAGTCTTAATGATAGGGATGTCAGTCCCTCTGAATCCACCCAAGGCATGGTTAAAGACAGGGAATGACCGTCTCCTGTGACTCCATGTAACGGTGATAGCGCACGTTATCCATGCTAGCAGAAGTATTTGCGAGTACGCACGGGACCTACCCTTCCAAAGACAGTCGACTGCCCCCGCAAGTCATTTGGGTTTCCAGTGGTAGAAGGTGACAGATGGTGGCAGCACCCAGCCAGGTGCTATTTCAGCCAGGTGTAGGATGCCAAGCAACACCTCCACTATTCAGGGAGACTCCTGTGACATCATGTCTGAACCATGTTATCTCACAACAATCCACAAACAAGTCCAACAACAGGCCGAGGCTCTCACTCTGTTTCGCAGAGTGAGAGAGAGGGAGGAGGGGGAGGAAGGGGACACACGAGGCCCGAGCCAAATGGAACTTGGCCTAAGACCCACGTTCTGTCACTGCACTTTCACCACAGTGGCTCCCTGAAACAAGTCGCTTTTTAATGTCATATTTAAGACGGGGTATGTGTGGGTTATTTAAGATGTCAGTTTTCCTTTTTTGCTCAGACCTCAAAGGTAAGGCTTGGGTTTTCCTTGCCAAATCCAAAAATTGTTACTGATTTAGAGAGAGAACTGGCACAGGCTTTCAGTGGGCTAGGTGCTGCTAAATAATTATACTGAGGTGCAGCAGACTCTCGCCGCTGCTCTTGTCTGGGTCAACGAGGATGGGGGGGTAGGTAAAGGCGAGAGAGAGCAGGGCAAGAACTGTGAGTGCTCACAACAACACAAGAGTTACAAGGCCAAGAAGAAGCCGCCCTTCCCACAAAACAACCTTCACCCACTCACTGAGGTTTATTCTTTTAAAGACTTGGTTGTAACCAGGCTTTCCTAACTCCACCAAACACCTGTGTTTGTCTTTGAAGCGTCTTCCCAACAACCACAGGCCCATGGGATATTCCAGCAATGAGGCATTCAATAAAAGTCATAGTAAAGTTATTTATTCCCCTTTGGAAAAAAAAAAAAAAACTCTGGGGAGAAGGCAGACAGCAGAGCTAACCTTTGAAGGGGGAAGCTGCTCGGATATCCAGCTAGGACATAAAAACCAAGGGAATGACAGGGACATCCTACCAGAAAACAATAAAGGGGGTGGAGGGGACTGTTTTTTATCTTTAACAGCAGCCGTAAAACACACACAAAGCTGGGGTCTGCAACAATGGCCCGGGGCAGGGGAGGGTGGCTGAAAACAGAAGTGGCAGGAAGACCACCACTTCCCAGACACAAGGGTCTTCCTGCTGGAAAGAAAAGAGAGCGAGAAACAGAGCGGAGGAGAGAGAGGACGGCTCATGGAAAGGGAGACAGAGGAGATATGTAAAGGAAGAGGGGGGGAGGGGAGCGGGCGAGTGAGCTAAGGTGACATGAATATGACCTTTGATTACATGGGGTGTTTAGAGCAGACCTCAGCCATGGACAGCCCCCGAACCCCCCGCTGTTTTAGCACAGCCACACCTCAGCCACAGCCCGGTGATCAGAACAATATGGCTGAAAGATGAGCCTGCAGCCATAAATGCCAGCAGTAAAGACAGCTCCACTGTGTCTCCTGGTCTGACACTATCAAACGTCTGAATCCCGGCCTGACAGCCAAGCGGCAGGGAAGACTGTCTCCAGCTCTGCACTGGAGCCAGCAGCAGATAAAATTACTATTTCAAAGTCCTTGTAAATGAACTGGCTGAATTAAACCGCATTAGATGAGTTTACATGTCGGTGTCTCGCTGTATCAGTGAGTACACGGAGTGAGAAGTTGCTCCAATGTCACATTCCCAGAGCACAGTGCAAGTGCAAACTATAAATCGACCACCTGACATGCATTACAAATGACTGGCTCGTAGTAGGTGAAGATGGACAGAGGCAAATGCACACTGACAGAATCTCTGGCGGTGCTAAGTAACATGGTTCAGTGGGCAAGAAGGTAGGTAGGCTTGGAGTCTGCGTCCGCCGTCTGTCGAAGCCCGATTGCAACCGAACTCACCAGTCTGCGCGAAAGAAAGAAAGGAAATTTCCTCCCGAAAATATGTTGAAATTCTGTAACCCGGCAAGGAACAATGCCAAGGGAGGGTGTTGCAACAGCCGTCACTGTTTTCAGCACCAAGGGTGAAGGGAGCGCTCACAATAAATACCTCTGCAAAGTCAGAGGAGCCCTTTCAAGGAGCCACATCAGAAACCTGCCTCTGAATGCATTTTTACATCAACCCTGAAATATTCATGCTCTTTGTAAAGTATTCATGTGAACCAGTGTGCAAGTTAGTCCCCAGGGGGAAAGTGTAGAGAAACTGAAGGGATTCAACACACTCAGCAAACAACATGCTCAGTTGTGCTAATGTTGCTAGCACACAGGACAGTTGAAGGGACACTAATGATCTGCCCTGTCGAGACTAACAACAGTTGGGGACCGGTTTGGTCAGACAGCCTAAGAGCATTTGACCAATCCAGCTTGTGGCATGTCTGGCCTGTATCGGTTTAGGTTTAACAGAAAGCAAACTGACTGAAAAACACAATTCATCAACAGCGACATGATAGTATGAACAATGAGCGTGTTAATAATTCCCAAGGAACGTATTTTTTTTTGTTTTGTTTTTTCACATTTGAAATACAAAATAGAAACAGCTTTGAAAATGTTGAAATAAAGATGAAATTCTGACCTTAATTTTGTTCAAATATATACCTTTTTTTTCTTAAAGTCAAGTTCACTATTCATTTACACACGGTGCTGTTTTGATAGGTTATATTGCCATTTTAAAAGTATATGCCATTTATTTGAGTAATCATGAATTATGCTTCAAGTCTAATCCACCTATTTGCATTATGACATGCATGACATTTTCAAACATTATTTAAATAATAAATAATCTATCGCACATCCGCAGAAGACGACAACAAAGCAATTCTAAAGAGGACAAGTGGATTTAGAATTTATTCCTCATGTTACGTAATTCAACGAAACAGCTGTAATGTAAAATCTTAACTCCTTTTCCAAATCATTGGGAAGATTAGATAGACTACAGTCTCCAGTCACACCCATGTGTTGGTGAAGAGACTGGGGAGAACAATAAACCACCTGTGCTGCTCATTGAACAGTGATGACATTTGGAGGTAGCTCTTCATGTTGGTGTAGGCAGCAGCACAGCACTACAAAAGACGAATGCCATATCTGCTTAGGAAGGCACCTGCACCCTGTAGCCAGCATTAGCCTTCATGCTCTCAACAAAACATGTATAAGAAAAAAATATGTACGCAGGCATTGTTTGTGTGTGTGTGTGTGTGTGTGTGTGTGTGTGTGGTGCGTGTGTGTGTGTGTGTGTGTGTGTGTGTGTGTGAGAGAGTGTGTCTGTGAGCGTGTGTGTGTGTGTGTGTGTGTGTGTGTGTGTGTGTGTGTGTGTGTGTGTGTGTGTGTGTGCGCGAGTGTTGCCAAAAGCAAACATGAATGGTGACATATGAATGGTGAAAAGTGCCCATGAATTATCCTGAATGACTAATTATACCTCATGTTTGGCATGGCTTTGCAATTTTCTGAGGTCTAAGAATTAAAATGTATTCAGAATTTCCAAAAATGGCACTTTTGATTGTGCCTTACCAAAACGTGTCTATACCAAACCGCCAGCAGCAGATCAGGTGAATAAAATAATTTGGAAAATAAACAGAAAAATAAATAGATATATAGATGGATGGATAAATAAAATAAATAAATAAATAAATAAATAAAAATATGGGACTCAAAGGACAATAAATTAGAAATACTAGAGGTTAGAGGTTAATTTTGCAAGGCACTACATTAGAATACACACCAGCCACCTATACTGACCTCATGAAAAAAAAAGAATATAGATATATATAGATATATATATATAATTGTGGTATATTTTAGCTGAACAGAATATACATAAAATGTGAAATGTAATTGTGAAGGGTTAAAAATTCCTTTCTTTTGAAGTGGGATATAGGCAAATGACCCACAGCTGCTGCATTATAAACATGCCTGTTGTGTGCTATGAGACCTCTAAGCTAAACAGGAAACTCTGATAACTATATTACTCTATATTTCTATATTTCGAGAATAAGTTGTCTGGGAAGCACAAATAATTGATACAATCAATATGTCATTAATGCAACCCCTCATTCAGAACGCTCTTGTTCTAAATGTGGCAGCCAATTTCTTCCAAAATAATTCAGTCATTGTGGATATTATGGATTAGCCTTCTATTCAGCAGTTTGCATGTTGAGCTGTGAATTTGACTGGCCAATGTCGACACAACCCGTACGAGAATGTGTGCATTCATGTTTGTAAACGTGCACATTTGCATGGAGGTACACAAGATACCCAAGTCACTTGTTAAACCTGATGCATGCACTGTGAACACATTTGCACCCCGACACTTCGATGCCCAATATAGAAGGAGGATTTTCTGGTATTTCACAAGCCAACAGCTCTTCCTATCCGCCTCCATAACCCCGGCCAGTTCACCCAGGCCGTACCTTCGCTTGCTTACGGCACAGAGTATGGCCCAGGGTTTTGGCCAGGTGATGGTAACAGCATGACACTCATGAATTTGACATGAAGTGACAAATCTCATTTCAGATTCAGCACCAGAGCCATTGGGAAGCAAGTCAATGTGCTCTGTACAACTTGCTAAGTGCAAACCATGAAAAATTACAATAGATCTAAATGCCATTTAAAAAATACCATGGCATTTACCTGACTTATCAAATATGCAATTTGTTTAATTAAGAGATCGTTATTATCTTTGGGATCTTCAGGCTATAAAATGTTGATGATTCAGTTTAATTAAAATTCATGATCGTGTATCCTAAATCAAATTCACCTGATTTATGATTTGACATTTGAATAGGTCTAACTGGCCAAAACCCATCTGAGCAACTATTTATTTAAAACATGGGCCGCATCTATTGTGTTTTGTGTAAAAATAATCATCTTTGTGCTGCACCACACATTGTAGGCCATATTATTCACGCTGATAAATGCACAGGCTCAATGGCGCAACATTATGACAAGAGCAATTGAAACAGCAGCCTGCATTCAAATAGCCGAAATATTGCCGTTATGGGAACAAACTACATTTCAGTACATTCTGTTGTGATAGAAATCCATAGATGTTTGACTGACCTGAGTGGGGAGCCATTGGTATGTGCGAGGGGTAGTATTTCCCCGGCGGGAAGTGACCGGCATGCTGTACAGAGCTGTGGCCTGAGGGAGCGATCCGAGAGGCGGCTCGGTGCACCAAGGCGCCCCGCTCTGAGAGGAGGTGCGCCGGAGCAGCGAAATCCCGTCCTTCCATCCCGAAGAATGTAGAGTAATCCGAAATCCGGATAGGGCAGGCCAGGAAAATCAAATGCAACCCATATAATAATCCTTTCCTGTAGATCTATGTATTGCATTTAGTCGATCGCAGGCTTCTCCAGCCAAAAACGTAGCCCCCAATCATCTTTTCTGTGAAGGAAGAAAATCACAGCAATTGTCATTATCAAGACAAAATGAATAGTCCGGTAAAGAATTAAATGCAGTAAAATACTGAGATTACACTCTAGCGCTATAAATACAATGGAAAACAACTCATTAGTCCTTCATGGCCCAATGGGTTTTGTAATATTGCCTATCTTGCTATCTATCAAATCAAGGTTTATTTTGCATAGGCTGCAACCACCGTTTTCTGCGACCTAAAACTGATGCTACAAAATAAGTCCTCGCACATACGCAGATGGAAACGGCCAGCAAGGCTTTCAAAACCCCACTGAGCAAGACTGAGATTCAGCTCTATTGATCAACGTGGGATATGGGCCTAATATGCATCTTGTGGAGAACAGTCCTTCATATTCCAAAGATACAGGTCATGGGCAGATTTGCACATCTTGGGCACTGGTGTACAGTCGCAATATATTCTCATCTGTTTAAAAAATTCACATCATACTTTATCAAAATAATCAATAGATCTACCACGTCAGCAGTTGTCAGCTGTCAGTCTTGTGCAAAACCATGGTATTTAACATGCGCTATTTTGTGAAATCACAATTGATACAACAATCTAAAGCCCTTGGTCACTTCGAGGAGAAGTGGCGGAAGTGTGTTGGCCTATTTGCAATGAAACATTAGGCTGGGTTCAAATTGTGGAAGCCTACTCAGCCTACATCTCAAGGTGAACACTGCCTTCTCCTGCTCCTCCTATTGTCTCGGGCTGATACAGGCGTTTTTCTGTTGGAAGGTGCCTCTATTCTGGTCCTGGAGGAGCGTCTCATTACACCTTTGACTCTTTTCACGGCATAACAATGATATCTTGTTTCTGAATTCACGTGATTGTTATTACCCAAGACATGGCGTTTTGCACCATCTACAAACTACAAAATAACCCAGTTCCAATAATAAAACTGGCATTTGAAAATTGCATCAACATGCATCGACCGGTTCGCGGACCTATAGGCACAAGGAAGCTATACTGGCAGCTCATAAACGTCAGTTTCGCCACAAATCACAACGCAGAGGGCCTAATCTTTAAAATAAAAATACCATTAGAATGCCTCTCCATAACTGAGATGCATCAGCTCATGAACAAGATGGGCCCTCTCTCTCTCTCTCTCTCTCTCTCTCTCTCTCTCTCTCCCCTTGTGTGTATGTGTGTGCACGCGCGCGTGTGTATGTGTGTGCATGTGAATAACTGCACTCTCACTGTCTTCATCTGCCTTGACCTATTTCAGGTCAGGTAATCAAATAGAGTAGTAAATGCGTTATATGCTACATCCTTTGCGATGCCACAAAAATGGCATTATTAGTCGAGATGAAAAAAAAATGCATTTGCACAAATAATTTATTGTAAGTATTAATGCTTTTGTCTTCACAACAATTCTCAAATCGTGACAGCTCCATTTTGCTGCCTCAGTGATGAGTGTGAGTAATTAAAGAAATTAAACTAGCAGTCTAGCAGTAGGGAACTTAAATTCATAGTTTTAAAAAAAAGAAAACCTACTATTAGCCATGGCTGAATTTTCCCAACACAGTAGGCTATACGTCTGGCTTTGATATTATAGACCAGTGGTTCTCAAAGTGGGGTCCGGGGACCCCTACAGGGTTTCTCTAGGGGGTTCCAGGGGGTCCCCAGCAAGACGAGAAAATAATTCCACCATAATTTAATTCAGGAGAAATTATCCCAATTAGAGAATGTATAAAAATTAGTATTCTAATCATATGTTTCACTCGCACCATTATTATCTCCCCACGTACAGTGGAGACAGTCATACAATTCAATAAATCAACAACAATAAAATCCTCCCCATATGGAGGAACCTGGGACAAAATCATATCAATTGGGGCTCCGTGGCCTAATGTGTGATTGAGGGTCCTTGACGTGGAAACGTTAAAGAAGCCCTGTTACAGATGATAGTTAGATCCTCACACTGTAGGCTGTATAGAGATCCAAGGTGAATGGCCGCCCGTCAGGAGGACTGCCTTTGTCTCCATACTGAGAAAGTGCTTTGCAGTCAGCCATTACCTTCCCTTCGCCATGCTGCTGGATTCAGCCCCCTCTCTATATGTCCACTCACAACCTTAGAATAAAACTATCCAACAGCGTTTACGAGATTATCCAAGCGACTGTTGCTTTACAAATTCTCAAAATGTAGATTCATAGAAATTTTGACTGCAGCAGCCTGTGAACGCGATTTGTCTTTTCTTTTGCTGTTTAAACGTGCGAATTCCCTCTTCAAATACATATATATTTTTAAAATTGTTCAAATGATCGACGCCCCTAATTCAATTGAATTAGATTACGACCAATTTCATTTGCAGAATCCGGTCGAATGCAGAAACGCAGATAATAAATCAAATTATGTTTTATAGGTCGGATCGTGCTGCGAGAGAGGCGCCCCTCCATGACAAAGCTGGCCGGCTGGGAGTGCACCACGGCCGGGACGACTGTAAACATGCCTCCCTTACTCCCTATGCAAATTCTCCGAGTAGAGCTTATTAGTAGGCTACAAGGCCCATAGCCTGACACACCAACAGGCTAACATAAAATTTGGAGAAAAAAATATCAAGTGCAATTATTAAACTCCTGGACGATAAAAGAAAAGAAAAGAAAATAAAGAAGAAAAATGCACACACTCTACTAAAATTGGAATTTAAAATAAAATATCGCAAATCAGTCGTCAATCAATAGCCTAACTAGATCCCATCTCATCTCCAAATGCTCCTACAGTATCTTACCTGTGAAATGGAAATATTATCAGACTATAATAAATAATAATAACAATAATAATAATTATTATTACTATTATTATTGTAATATATATTATTTTCTGTTAACCTGATTTTAACTCAGCTCAATGCAATATAGCATTGAAATGTATCATTTAAAGAGGCTACATCTCACATATCCTGGTTTGTTATTTTGGAAATAATAACAATGCACAGCGTATATGCCACATCCAGCAATAATTGGAATAAATGCAGCTTCTGCCATTACACAAAGAGGAGGTAGGCCTACAAATATTTTATTCAACAAAGAATCAAGTATATAAAATTACTACTTACTGGTATGTTAAATCCTTGCATAACAATAAATTATAAAATCACAAAATAAAGAGAGGGAAGGTGCAAGGCCAAGTGCGACGCCCATTTAAAAAAAATAAAAAATAAAATAAAACATGTGGCTAGAGTTAAATCCTATAGTATTTCCATTTGAGGCTGTGCAGTAGCCTGCTGGTTCAGTCTAGTGAAAGCAGTGGGATTGGGGCTTGTAGCCTGGCTGAATCGAGGCTCGGATCTCCGAACAGCGGTTCTCTCTCCCTGTGCAACTGCGTGCCTCGCGTCTCGGGCAGGGTAAACACGCTCTCCCATTGGTCGGATACCTGCATGTTAATGAGCTCGTGCCGCCCGCCCGGGGATACGAGAGGCTCTGATTGGCCGGCATCACAAGCCAATGGTGTAGTGACTGGCAATGCTAAACACAGTGAAGGGCGCCAGATTTAAAGCACAGAATGGCCCTCACCCTTTACAATAGATCTCAGTGTAGCCTAGCTGCACACAGGCCAGAAATGCAGGGATGCAGTGGTAAATTAAAAGGTGGGTGATCCATGACCTCCAGTCGGTGGTCATCATAAGGAAAGATATATATATATATATATATATATATACAAAAACAAATTAAATTGTCAGAGGAGCATTTAGCCTATTTATGATTTTTTATTTTCATTAAAAGCATATTTTCCACATAATTACACATAAATTACACATAAATACATCAGTTTATACTAGACTACTACTAGTATGATGTATACAATGTAATTAAATCATAAACATGCTAGTCTAACAAGGTGAGTAAATTATATTGCGCAAATGAAAACTGAGTTTGGTGGGTTTTCCTTCAATTACATCCCTGCCTATATGACATTTTCCAGGACCTTTAAGGCTATTATAAATAGTAGGCTACTGCTCACCAAAAAAAACAACAACAACCCCTTAGTGTCTTATTTTATTTATCCATATTACATTATAATCTAAGCGAAGACACTAAAATAACATTAAAAAATGCAAAATGCATTTACCAATTTACCTGCTGCAGTTTTCCAAATGTATAGGCTGTAAACACAGTTGCATAAAAGTTATTCAACATGCATCATAAGATCTGAAATATCTCTGCTCCTTACACATAAATATAGCTGCCTCAGCTGTCACCGAAGACACACTCGCACTGTCTTTTTTAAGTTAATCTGATGAAATATGCAGATAAAATTTCAATTGTCCTCACAAATCATGAAATTTATACACATCAAACACTCACTGTGCTATTCCTGTGCCTATATTTTGTCCACTATCTTCTTTACGGCCAAAGGGGGCTTTTCCACTATGTGGCCAATAGTTTCAAAGCCAATTTCATGAAAACAGACACTGAATCATCGAGACAAGACAATAATTCCAATATTTTCGCCCATGTTATTACTATGGACTTAGGTTATTACATTATGCTAAATGTTTACAAATGAATCCCACTGAATATAAGGTTTTGATTGGTTGGCACGTTGCCAGAGCATTGTCAGTCACAGAGTGTAAACAAGACTCTGATTGGCTGTTGGCCAGTCCGCATTAGGCTGTCTGAAAAAAAGGCAATAACTGGCCCTGCGGTTTCAAGGCATCCCCGGGTTAGATGATGAAAGGAGATAAGAGACGGTTTCAAGGCTCCCCAAAGGCGGACCCCCATTGGCCCTGAAGCCATATGAGTCAAGCGTGAATCAAAGGGAATACTGCAGAGAGGGGGAAATTATATGTTAGATATTTAAAATAATCGAGGTTAGTTTTCGGATAAACGTGGAGCAGCGATGCCTAATCGTTATGAAAAGTTAGGAAAACAAGTGAAACGAGCCACGAAACAGAGCAGAGCGTATAGTTTAGGCTGTGCGTGAGGGTAAAAGGAGAAAAAAAATCTTTGGTTGTGGATCGCCCTGCCGAAGTCCGCTTTAATGGAGAAAATCTGCATGGAGTCTTTCACCATTTTAAAGTGTGGCTGCATGAGGTTTGTCGTAGTGGGTTAGTGTGGTAAAACTAAAACCGATGCAATTTGTTTAACGTACGATTCGACTTTTAATTAATTGGATGATAGCATCGCATGCTGTTTGTAATAGTTTTGGTCTGGTTTAGTCGCTAAATTCAGACCGGGGTGTAAAATGTTTGCATGGAGCACCGGCGAGATAGCCGATGAATGCATGAGGAGAATGTAGAGACCATTATATATATAACCATCATACATGTATAGCCTATAACTAGGCTACAGCAGAAATGTTTTAATGTTTTTGACCTACAACATTGGATGTATTTACCATGTGTAGGCTACATTACAGGCATTTAAATAAGAATTTACCCATCAAGGTTTTCCTGAAATTTGTTTTGGGAGGCCCTGTTTGTAGCAGCTACATGTCATTATGTGGCTGAATAATGGCAGCCACCCAAAGAAAAGACGCTTTCCTATAGCCTATTAATAATACACTACATTTTTAATTGTATGTTTATTTTAAAATAATAATAAAAGAGATAATTGTCTTCATTTCCAATCATTTGGTTATCTTTGAACACAACAATAAAACGTTGCAATAAATATATTCTCCTATATTGTTCTTGCTCTGCAAAAATAGGTAATCCTGGGGTAAATATTTGATTTAACTGACTGATCACAGGAAAATACAAATATTAACAATAATTACAATAAATTTAGTAGAATTATTTAAAAATTATATTACCATATATCTGACTATGTGTGTGACCCCCTGACCCAGAGGTTCAGGCCTCGAATTTCAAAATGTTGGATAGCCTGACAAAAATCTAAATATAGATTTTGTTTTCCTTTTTAAAAAAAAAAAAAAATAAAAAAATCATTAATTAATGTATTATCTCACACTGGCACTGCTCGATGTTATTTGTCAATGCAATAGGTTTGCAGCCTATTATCCTGGATTCAGCTTCAGTTTGACATGGCCACATACATATAGCCTATCCATAAAAATCCATAATATTTCTGAGATTATTTTTACTCGCACAAATAATGTAGGCTACAATTGAATTTCATGTAGGCTATTGCTTTTTCTCTGTATACCATGGTGTGACCATGGTGCACAATATCTGATACTATTTTCACTGTAAAGTATCAATATAGACTGGGAGATTTTACAAAAGCTTCACAGTGAGAGCTGCTTTAATACAAACTTGCATTTAGCAGAAGGCGTTGGGATTTACTGTATATCAGTGCTTTATCTCATTATAGGTTATTTTCAAGCGACTGCATGCAATGTGAAGTAGTCAAGAAGGTGGTCATTTGTAGCCTACACACACACACAGACACACACACATACACACAGACACACACGCACACACAAAACACTCGCGCGTACGTGCACACGCACATGCACGCACGCTTTCCTCGCTCTAGCATGGCAGGGCAGAGTGATAATTAATACGGAGTGAGTGATTTCTTAAGAAAAAGACCAGTTTTACGACGAGGATTGTCCTTGATCAATGAAGCGTTGATGATTGACACTCGGTGTCTCCCACCCACATCTATAGACGGAGAAAGGGCCCTTGGATATCAGGGATGAACAAACTCATAGTCTGTTGGCTTTTATTTTCGCACGTAAAAACAGATCTACCACAAGAAGAACTGAGATACCAGATACAGGCGGTCATCTGGAACATGTGGAAGTGCTGCAGCTTACACACTTTGTGAAAATATTGGGGGGGGGGGGGTTTCTAACTAGGTAGGTGGGGTACATTTGAAAAAAAAAAAGGCATTCTATTAATTCAAGATATAAAAAGAAATCTCATAACCTCATAATAACTTAGGGCTCAAAATATAGACCATAATGGAAATGAATGGGCACATTGCAAGGGGTTAATTTTGTAATGACATAAATACGTCCAACATTAGTGAGTGATGACTCGGGATTATTTTTATGCGTTTAGTTGGTCAAGTAAAGTCCTTGAAACCACAGTCCGAAATAATATGGAGTTGAAGATGGACAAACGAGGCAACGGACATACAGCCTTTGACCCGGTGTGTGTGTATGTGTGTGTGTGTGTGTGTGTGATCTGATTACTTTATTACATATTATTATTATTACATATCACGCGGCAGAATTAACCTATAAGTAATAGCAAAATGTCTGAATGGACAGGTAAGATCCTTCACACAGACCTGAAGAACTTTACAAACATACATTCAAAAAATCTGTTTTTTGGTCACCTCTGAAAAGATAGACTACCATATTTATTGTATTTATTATGGGTGGATTGGCATAATCGAGGTCTGGGTGGGGGGTGGAGGTGTGTGTGTGTGTGTGTGTGTGTGTGTGTGTGTGTGTGTGTGTGTGTGTGTGTGTGTGTGTGTTGGGGGGTGGGGGTGGGGGGTACATGGAAAACGTCTGAATTGTAGTGGCATATGGCATAACCAGAAGCCTGCCGAAGGCTGGCAGTGTATTTAACACTGCACTAGACTGATTTTTCTATACCACACCAATACAAGTATTCTCATTTATTTTTAGTGGCAGAGATGCAGCTCTCCCTAAAGGGCAGCGCAGACACATTTTAATAGCAGGATATTGCGTTTATAAGAATAAAGCAGATCTCACACATTCACAATGTATGGACTATGTTACAGCAAACCTACTTCCCCTCTCTGCCGAGCCTGCAAACAAAAGAGCAGGGAACCATGAGAGTCTACAGGCGAGCAATAGATATCGTTTTTATCGCAGTAGGCTATATTATAGCCTAGTAGGCTATATTATAGCCTAATAGACATAATATCGACTGCGTATTTTTGTGTAAAAATGCAAACAATTTTGGTCTTCAGCCAACTGTATCTATATACCCAAAATAATAATATTAATAACAAATTGGGACAATAGCAGCGTAACGTAGAACGTAATTATCACGAGCAGGTTAAAAACATATAACTGGGACAAAATGAACGGAGCAGTATCCAAACAACCGAAAAGAGCTAAAAAGAACAAATGGGTAATAATTTGCACTGAATAAGGTCGCGCATCATAAAGTATCATAAAATGTTATCGCAATTGGAAGTCTGTGCTTCCAGAGTGATTTTGTTATTCCACTGAAGCCTGCTGGACGATGGAATTTGTCCGCATATCTGGAGGATCTCTTCATTTCAGCTATATTCCCCCTTTGCTGTGATATCCTCGGCGCACATTTGCCTCGCTCTACCTTTAAGTTCACCGACCCAGGGAACCTGACGTCATATTTTTAACCCCTTCATTACTTCACCGGGGATTACATCAGGCCAGCTCTGTTTCCCCTGCAGCTCCGCACCCAGAAAGGAAACAACAAAATTTGTAAAGTTCATCAACAGTTGGAGGCTGCTCTAATACAATTCCGTGCCATTAGCGATGGACACGATGTTGTTCAAAAGTGAACACTGTGTGTGTGTGTGTGTGTGTGTGTGTGTGTGTGTGTGTGTGTGTGTGTGTGTGTATTACTGCAATTAATTATTGCTACTGCATTTCTGCTGCATAATTAATTCTACTGCAACACCAACCCTGTGTTCACAGTTCAGATCAACAAACTGTCTCACTGTACTAATTGAGTATCCATTTGGACCATTGGTAGGTCTATTTAAGGCTATCTGTTAGCCTTTTACGTCATGTGATATGCAACCCCCCTCAAAAAAAAAAAAAAAACACACAACAAAACACAAAGAAAACACATTAGCCTATAGTTGACTCTCCAATTATAGGCCTACTGATTTATGCAAACCAGTCTGTAACTTTCTGAAGTAAGGTATCATAGGATTGGTTCAAGCCCTGCTGCATGTTAAGCCATGGTATTCCTTCACCAAGTCTTATGATCATAGCTGTCTAATACAGCTGTTGAAGGTTTAAAGACGCACAAGGACAACATTGTGCCTCCATTATTAAACTTATCAGCCATGTTGTTTCCCAACATCTGCAGTGAGGGGTGCTGGGGGACATTGGGGGGTTTGCATGATGCTCCCATGGTCATGTGACCAAGATGGCTGTTGTCACTAAAAAGCTCTTGTTTGAGAGAAGAAAGGAGGTTTGTGAGGCGATTGATTTCTCCCCCAGCTGCAGGTTCGAGGAGCATTGCATAAACATCACATGGCTAAACTGGGCAGTGATAATGTAGATCAGATCAGGGGCCCAGACACAGGCCCAGTATCTCGCAGGCCCAGGTCTGTCCATGGCTGAGTCTGCTCAGCCCTTTGGGCTTCCTCCATTCACATAGCCCCCGCATTCATTTCACACAACCCACTCTTTATCCTCTTCCTCCCACTAAACCCTAAATGCTTAGATTGTGAGGGCTGACTTATCAGGATATTCTGATTGCCCTTGCCAGTCTGATGGAGAAATAATACCACATGATTTCTAGTGGTGGTGAAATGGTACAAATCAGGAGTACGTTTGTTTACTGCTTACATAGTGCTATAAGGGAGATTGTGTTATGCAGCAGAGCCTGCATCAAGTTGACTGGTAACAGATTGCTAAAATCCCTGGCATGCAGATGGATTCAGAAATGATGGAGACCAGATTATCATCTAATACCATCATGGGTTGATGTAATTTCAGAATGAGGAAGGCTGGAGAGTGGAGCAAGTGTGAGTCACAATTTAGATTCAGAATTTCTCTTAACTGTAAATCAATACACAGTGCTCATGTCTTTTTAGCTAATCTGTCAAGTAATTTGATATGAAGATAATAATATGCCACTGGATTGTTCTTACAATAGAGATTTCAGAGGAATTTGTCTTTACACCTGTGCATGAGCAATTGAATGGGGAGATATCTACGATAAAAGGCC
This sequence comes from Centroberyx affinis, assembly GCF_046629955.1. Taxonomy (NCBI): domain Eukaryota; kingdom Metazoa; phylum Chordata; class Actinopteri; order Beryciformes; family Berycidae; genus Centroberyx; species Centroberyx affinis. The sequence continues at coordinate 63,962 of NW_027280675.1, read as the reverse complement.
ATTTTATTTATTGGAATGTCCTCAGTGTTTTGGAGCTGACAGACAGAGCCAGTGTAAATCTGCTACTGTTTAGATACATTTCACACACACTCACAAAAACAAAATACTAAAACTTTAGCCTTGACACTTAAACTTTTGTATTGTGACTAATTCAAGCAATGTAACAATCACTAATGTAAACTGCAGAACAGACAAATATAGCATTTAAACAAGTGTGAGAGGCCAGACAATGAGACTGCAGCGGCCTCAGCCTCCAATGATCCACCTCTCTATGTTACAGCTGTGGCCGAAACATGAAGGTGCTGGGACCAGGAGGCCAGTTAGTGATGAATGATCAATAAGAATTCAGTGATTCAGGCATTCCTAGCACAGCAGGCCGTGTCCCAAACTGAAAAACTTAGCAGAAAGGCCTCATATGTTGGTGCTTATCCACAATAACAACTACAACAGTAACAACAATGACACTAGCAAGCAATGAAGTCAGAGCATGTTAAAATGCCATGGCCTCTGCTAACAAGCGAATTTTGAACAAACGTCCTGGACAAAGGGGAGTAAATACTAAGCGGGGACACTTCCCTCCACAGTTATCTGGTGTGGCGCAATGATTGTACAGCAGTAACTAAAGTACTGTCCAGCCCTCTGCCTCCCTGCACTGCCTCTCTTGTTCTTCTAAGTCTCTCTCTCTCTCTCTCTCTCTCTCTCTCTCTCTGCTCACTGTCATAAATCCGGCTCCCCCGTCATACCAACGAATCAGTTTATGTGACATGTATATGCTTTTCGCATGAAGTGTCCAATTAAAAATGTCCTTTGCAAAGCCTAAACCAGTGTTCGTGGGGGCCAATGTGCCCCCTATAGCAGATGGCCCTTCTGTCAGATTAATTTCACATCCCAATGGCCAATTGTGGTTCAGACATAAAAGTGATGAGCCGTATTTCACTGTCTGGGCTGATACGACTCCCAAAGATGTAGGGGCCTTTTTATGGATCTTCAAATATGCCGTTATCACTTTCACTCCCTACCTGACAAGCCGGCAATGTCTGCCAAAGATAAAACTTTAACAATGCTAGATCATCGCAACAATGCCTAAGTGAACAAGTAGAAACAGAGGCGGGCGCAGTCAGTTCACCTAGCAACATCCTGCATGTGCTCTAAAAAATCCCCCTGAGGTGGAAGAACATTATTCACACTGTTTCAGTGCTGATTTTACAATTTACACACAAATTACCTTTTTAGAACCTTTTTTTTAGAATAGATTGTATTTTGATTTCGGCTCTCCCCAACACACAGACACACACGGAGGAAGAGACAAAGAGTGAGAAAGAAAAACAAATAGAGATCCATCTTTTGTGACGGCGCACACCAAATCACTACAGGCCCCACACACACACGCAGCGTATGCTGGAGAATGGCAGCCATAAATGTCAGACTTTCAGCAGGTCAGCGATAGCAGTAGCTTGTCATATTTAAATGATGAAGCCAGTCGATATGCACTGAGAAAGATATTTATTTGCCAACATACATAGTGTAGACAGCCCTATATGGTCTATATGTACAGTAAACATCCTGCCTTGTGTTCTCCTATTACTAATCCGGCATGCAAATGCATGTAAATATCTTTTTCTGGGTGCTTTCACTTTCATGTCGACAATATTGCTTTTCAGAAATACAATATGTTTGTAGTTGCTGAAAATGTAATAAGGCTTAGTCTTAATGCCTAGGCCTTTGTGTGTGTGTGTGTGCGTGTATACTACATATGCCTGTGCACATACATTGCATGTGTGTCACTCGCCCCTCTGACAAAGATATTGCAAAAGATATAAGTTAATATCATTGTTTGTCTGAATATGACCAAGGCGCCCTGTCCTCCTCTCTCAGGAGGACATGACACATGGCTTAGGCCAGAGGATAGAAAAATGTGTGGCAGAGTGAATGGCTGCACATGCTCATTAGTATCATTAATCACCAGGGACAGAGATGCCTAATGATAGAGGGAGGAGGGACTTCACGGGGGGGGGGGGATGGGTACGACAGAGATGAAGGATTCCTCAAAAATATTAACATTTGAAAAATATAGGCAATTTGTTGGATTTATTTCATTTTATTTTATTTATTTTGGGCTCTCCTGGGTCTAACAACACCACAGGGATTGCGTGAAACAAAAGGAATAGTGTAATTAATACCAGAATTAATTGTCTTCTAATTCTAAATTGTCTTATAATTCTAATTTAATGTGAAGTTCTCACTTATAGTGTGAGGGAAAATTGGACTGAGCCAGTTCCCTTGTGGAAAAAAAAAAAAAAAAAAAAAAAAAGATCTCAGCGGGGACGACGTGTCAAACGGGAGTGTGTCATTTTCTCACAGATGTTTGATTGTGAACTGAGGGATTTCACTTTTGGGGCTTCTACTCGGCTGCTTGGCCTTTCATTGCCCACTGTAATGTGGAGCTAATGGGAGTAGCTGAGCCTTGAACCGGATGCCATGGGTGGAGAGTGTCGGGTGTAGCTCCACCGACTCCTCTCCAGCCTGTTCTGTGGGAGCAAGAGGCCCTGAGCTTGGCCATCCCACTGCAGCAGTCGAGGCTCCGGGGATAGTCGTGCAAGGCGAGGGCAGGCTGTTTGATCAGCACATATTTTTAATTGGCTCCAGGCACCCTGGAGTGTCAGCATTGCCACGGAGTAGACTCCTACTGCACCTTTCCTAATTAAAATCATTAGAAATTCCAGGCGCATCATAAAGGATTAAATGAGACTTCTCTGTGTGTGCCTGCGCGCGTGTGTGTGTGTTTTGTGCGTATGTGTCTGTATCTTTGTGTGTGCTGTGTCTGTGCATGTGCGTATGCATTGTCTCCTTGATAGTTAACATGTATAGCTTAATTGTTTTTCTACTCTCAATAATAGTATATGGGGGAGGGCTGGCTGTAATCCTGGCCCACTAATCAAATTACATGAAAGGAAATCACTCAACACATTCACACTGAATTCTTAACTGGATAATACTGTAGCTAAGTAAGTTTCAATATGTTAGTTAAAGACAGTGAAATTAAAGGGGAATCCCAAAAAACTTGTGTTTAACCTGTGTGCTGAAACCGTTTTATGTCTTTTAATATTCACTACTGCCTTACTGCGCATAACAAGATTAAAGAGAGGAGTTTGTCTTACCCCCAAATAAATGTCAGACCCATGTGCAACTCCTTAGAGAATGAATTTGAACTGCTGGAAAAACAAATGATCGAAAGAAAACGTACATGTATTTATGGTCTGTGGATGTTTTATTCATCTCCTTTGAAGAAAACAAAACTCCTGTATGCTGCCTCAGATTAATTTTATAGATAGATGAAGATATTGTACTGAAGCCCAGTGATCTTGTTGCTGTGTGGTGTAGGACTAGAGAAGGAGTAGCCTCGGTTTGTGCCTCAGTCCCACAAACAAAGGAGGCTTAAATCTCTTAAATATCTACCAGTGCCACTTTGCCCTGGGGGAGCACAGAAACAAGGGAGTGTTTCTTTGGTGTGATATTGGAAGCTAGAGTTCATGAGGGTGAAATGCAAGTGATGACTATGGAGGGATTTTAAGTGGCGGTTCAGTTCGAAAACATGCCCCCGAAGCCTTAACACATACCCTCACACAAATATTAAAAACATATGGCACATGACACAGAAAATTACCGCAATTTATAATGGTACTAACAATGTCTGACCAAAGTTTAAGATGGATTTCTCAGTTGTGAACCATTACAAGAACCTCTACAAGGTTCAGGGACAATGTGTAGTGTCGTACAGTAGCCTCACATGCAGAGCGAGTCATGGCCAATCGTTATGGCGATCGAGATTGATATTCCATCCCTCGTGGAACACAGTGAGACTTCTATTCACATCAACAACCAATAAAACTACAGCAACTCATAATGGTTAATGGACAGTATTGTCCGGCGGAGAATGGACACGAAACGGGTAGGCAGACACAACAATGGATGGTATACAAAAGTCCCAAGGATCACTGTAACGCTTGTGGTTGGGGATGTGAGGCCTAAGCTAGTTGCATATCAAACCGCTGAGACACATATCGTCAGTGTACACTGTGAGTGAACCACAGTGTTTCTGGTGGCCGCTGCCATAGTCAACATTGAAACAATGGGATGCAGATGGATAAAGTATAATGATTACCATGTTAAAATAACATATTGAAAAGTGGGTTTTCCTGAAACTATTTTGGTGACTTGGTTAAACATGTTGCCCTTTTTGCTTTGAATGTTTAGGGAAAATAATATATGGAAGTTTGGAGCGTCTCAGTGTTACTCACAACAACTCCAAAAGACGAGGCTGGAGCAGCAGCTCGCCATTTGTAGCCATTGTGGGGACAAGGATCACATTAGCCTGGCTGAAAAAAAGTAACCCCATATTTTGGAGGGCTATATTTGCGGAACATGATAGCTTGGCTCCTATTGACTCGAGCGGGATGGGCAATGGAGAGACGTGGCAGAGGAAAGAAAGTGAAAAATGGATGGGAAGATGAGTGAGGGTGGGGTGTCTCTTCAACCGTCGCTTCCTGTCCGGAAAAGTCCATTCATCATTTTCACGTCTTCGTGTCATGGCTTACTTTGGCAATAGCCAGAAGTGTGGCAACGATGACACCAAGGATTGATGAGGTGCAGGCAGGGGTGGCTAGCAGGGGTTTGGGGTGTAGATGGTCAAACCAGATGTGGAGTGAGGTGGGGCTGGGATGAGCCAGGAGGGGGACCTGATGAAGGTCATGATGTTACCCTCTGCCCCCATTAACCATGTCCACATGCAGACACACTCGTGAATGTAGGGCACATACAGAGACAGTATACTCACACACGCAAACTGCTGCACACTCACACTGATAACACACACATAAACAGCTTTCCACATGCCCTTACCCACCAGCATCCAGGGACACTCATCCATAACATGTGCATTGACCTCTAAGAATTAGTATCACATCCTATAAAGACCATTTATCGAGCCTTTTCATCTAAGTTTCTAGTGCGGCTAAACTGTGAAAGAAAGGATGCTTATTTTTAGAATCTAACATTAAATAAAAAAAGACCTAGGCCTAGCTTTCAGCCTGGTAATGTCAAGTACCAATCCTAAATTTTAAAGCTTAACTCCAGTCCCCTCTGTTGTAGCTGTACGCTCAAGTCCAACATTGGGTAGATACAGGGAGTGGGAATTACTGGACTCCCCCTTGTGGTAAAATCCCACACCACTGTAAAAGACCACAGTCTTTAAGCGAGTGTTGCCAGATAGATATGGATACATGAATATACGAAGGGGTAGCTGACGGTTTTACTCAAATTGAATTATACTAGCGCCAGAAGTAATACTAAAAGGTGTTCACTCTCCCTCTTTCTCTCCATCTACAGCCCTCCCCTCCCTCTCTCTCTCTCTCTTTCTCTTTCTCTCTCTCTCTCTCTCTCTCTCTCTCTCTCTCTCCCTGTCTTATTCACTCGCTCTGTGTATCCCCTGCTGGCACTGGGTGTGCTCTAAAGAGTGTGGCTCTCCCAACTCAGTAGCTGATCAGAACCAGGTGGGTAGGCCTCCATGTGCTTTCCATTTGTGCAGGATGTAAATGGATTCAATTAGATCCAAATGCACAACCTGTCAGCCAGGGGGAAGTGGCAGACTTTCAAAGGCCATTAGATTATGGACAGGATTTGGAATAAAAACTTCACTGGCCGAGATTGTGCCATTAAATTGCCTGATGTGAAACTATTGAAGTGATTTGAGCTCGCATGCTGACTGTGCGCTATTCATGTGGGCGCAAATTCTGTCACCCCCCCCCCCTCCCGCCCCTTGCTCCCCCCATTACCATTAACACCCCCCCCCTCTCGTTTTTTCCTGTCTGTCTCTGTCTCTCTCCCTCCTTCTCTCTTTCTTTCTGTCTCTCACTAATACACACGTTGAGAGGCAAACACACACACTCGCACAAACACACAAACAGCATACATAAAGCTGTACTGTGTTCCTCAGACATATTGATACTGGCCCAGCAAACTTGCCTGCGTTACAAACAGGAGCTCTTACAGCTTTAGAGTCAAATGGCTCCATCAGTCATGGCTGTTAAAAAGCCCAGCCATAAAAATTAAAGACTTCCAGCAAACTGACCAACTGTAACAACTCTCCTTTGTTTTGATTGGCTGGAATAATACACGATGTCTGCTGTTAACATTCTGTTTCATTTACTGGTCTCTGTAAACATGGATAAAATAAAGCAAAATTAAAGCCTACTGAATGAAAGCCACTGCATTGCAATGAGGTCATTCATATTTCCTTCAGGCTGGCACGCATTTTCACACCTCTGTTGAGGCAGCTTAACTGAGATCTGTATTAGCAGGCAGGCAGATCTGTATTAGCTGCCTAACTACAAACCAGTACCCATCTCAGTCATCTTGAATGGGGGGGAGGGGCAGTTGTGTTGAAAACAAAGGATGTGCCACACTGTAGACAGCAGAGAAGATTCTGTTGACCTCTTATGGTTTGAATGTAGAGAGCCTTTACAGGCCTGATATAGAAGTGAATCGATGGGACATTTCTAAGCCATTATTATCAATCTCCATGGCTTATGACACCATAATGAGCTCATTAGATAAGATGAACAGCAGATTGATTGCAAAATGGGGCAAGTAAAAAGTAAGATGTAGAGAAGTAGAAGGTGATGGAGGAGAAAGGAAATAGGTCTCATGGATCACCAGAAAGAAGAATGGGACAGTGAAATGAAATTAATAAGCGAAAGATCACCAGTCTTGGGCTGTAGCCTATTTCAAATTGCAAATACAGTAAATTCCAAATTCTTTGCATATTTTTCCACCTATGTAATGTGAATTAGCCCTACTGGGACCACAGCAATATCTCTGTTATGCTGTGGAGCATGGTGTCCACTGGCACGGTGTTATCATAACGGTCAACAAAACGACCACAAACTCTTGCAGCCGTAGGAATGATGGTTTGGTGTGGGAGACACTTTACACAGCTGCTGATGTTGGCTGTCTGTGGTCCAGGGAACAAAGCAGATCAGGGAGGGAGGGAGAGAGAGAGAGAGAGAGAGAGAGAGAGAGAGAGAGAGAGAGAAGAATGAAAAAGAAAGAGAATAAAAGAAGAAAGCCAATGAAAGTCAATGAAGTCAGGGAAGCGAGAACACAAAGAAGGGGGAAAACGATGTGTAGGAGAGTGTAAACGACGTGATTTGGGCAGACATTTGTTCCCCTTGGGCGAGCATGATGGTGCATTCTGTCTGGATTGGGGGAACGTAGGCGAACCCTACTAGCCGTGGGTTTTGGCTGCGTGGCACAGTACAGTATAGATAGAAAAAGTAAAAGTAAGTAAGAGAAGGTCAGTATTAAAGGAGTGGTAGCCCTCCCTGCCTCCACCTGGGATAGAACAGATGTGCTCACAACTCCAGCTGTGCCAGATGTGGATATAGCACCATCTGCACGGAGCCGTTACTGCTGTGTGTGTGTGTGTGTGTGTGTGTGTGTTTGGTGTGTGGGTTCAAAAATGCAGGTGCTATAATGGGCTGCTTCTATATGAGTCATATGGGTGAATAATGACACAATTATTGATAATTTCTGACACCAACCTCTCAGACAAGTCCTTGTCATTATTTTAGATCCTGACAGCCTCGAGTTGCATGCTAGCTTTTTATGGGAGGTAAAACAGCTAAAGTTTTAGTTATTGGAACACACTTTGGAGTGTGTTCATAGCCTTTCAACTTCTTGTCACATTTCTGCATTAAAATGCGAATCATAAAATGTTGCTGCACAAATACACTTTGATCTCCGGTGTGGCCAATCATGTGGGAGTATTTCAGGAAGACTGCTTCTATTCATCAGTGGATCCATGTTGACACACAGACAGCATCCGTATTAGGTGAGTTTAGAACCCCGACAATATGCCCTGACATTTTTAATGTGATGGTACATATGTCCTCTTTCCTTTTTGACTATTCCCCCGGCACATAAATTCATTCACTCAGCTGAAAATATCAGAGTGCTAAAAGATGATGGCGATTGAAAAGCCAAAAAGGAGATCGAAAGTGGAAAAAAAAGGGGGGAAGTCATCTTTTGTGTGATCCTAGAATATAAAACCTGATGAGACATATAAAGCTATAAACTGTGATGAGACCCCAGGAGATGGCAGATTAAAATGTGCAAGGGCGATTTCCACCAATAAAGGTGGAGACAGAGGCTGCTGCACCGCTGTGCTATGCTCCACCAGGCAAAGAGAATGTTCTGAATAGATTTCAGCAACCTTCATAAAGCCAGGACTAAAGCCACTTGCACAAAAGGGAATAGAAACCAAGCCAATCAATGAATGCCCCCCACCAATGACTAGCATTGACGGGAGAAATGCTTTCAGACCTGGTGTACGTCTAAAACTTGCTGGGTTCCTATGTCCTGTGGCATTGAGCAGGGAAGTCAGGGACAACTCTCTGCATGTTCACGGCTCCTTTCTTTGGGTGTGTGTGCGCATGTGTTCAGGTGCATTTGTGTGTGTGCATGTGTGTGTTGAAAAGCTCACTATTGAATGAGTACATTCAACAGAGCACAGTGCTCTTTAAATGCCAATGAAAATAAAGAGAGGGAAATTGTAGGCACTCTGAAGCAACAGGGGAAAAAACCAACAGAGCGAGACAGAGAAAGCAAAACCTTAGAGCGCCAAGTGAGACTTCATAAGGTTTAGCAGCTCTCCACTCAAATATATGGTGGTTGTAAATTCTCTACTTAATGTTCTTTGGGCTCCACTTTTTATGGGTAGCGACAATGACAGTGAGTGACTTCCTTGAGAAAAAAAAAAGCCTGTGTTAATCAACACAGCAAATTTTAGCGAGACTGTCTGGATCAACTCCAAGCTTTACTCTTTCAAACACTCCCATTCCAGTAATGAAAGTCGACATTACGCTCTGCTGCACTATACAAGACGTTCAAGGGGATGTAAGATGTTATGTTTCCACTGAATTTTGGAAAGGCTAAATCAAAAAGCACAACGCAGACACCCAATTGCATACCGCATTGTTGAAAAGGACACATTTGAAGACATAAATTCTTGGTAGGTTTCTGCTTTGGTACAATTCTGTCTTGATTCTGATTCTGTCTTGATACTAACACATTTATCTATATGGGTACAACACACCGGAATCAGATGTAGCAAGGTCTAACAAGAGCGCTGCACCAAGCCACAAAGGTTTAACAGCTCAGGACTTCCAAACTCCAACTTACCACCCGTTCTGTGCATTTTACAGTGTTTTGTGGAGCTCTAGGCGTTATGCAGGCTGTATGTGTAATGACATTGTTGTAGAGTTGTCTGTCTTTAGGAGTGATGTGAATCACTCACTCCTAAATCGTTTGCGGATGTGTGTTACCATAGAGCAACTATCAAGGATATGGATAAGAAGGCACAGCCTTGTGTATACTGTTCCTGGGAACTCATCTCTCACTCTGGTTTGGCGATTATTCATGTTTTTACATCCCCTACTTTGTAACTGGTCCAGCATAGATAAAGTGTGCACAGTCATTCACTGTGGCATCGAGGTGTTTCAACAATCATGTACATGCTCAAACAATACACTGTCTAAGGATTACTCACTGTTTTCTTTGGAGTGTCAGTTTGTTTTTTCTATTTTGTCCATATAGCCATGAATCCATAATAACCAAGCTCTGTGATGTCAGCCTTTTCTCTCCATGTTTCTGGTTGTTCACAGTCGTTCTCGATGGCCCATCAAGTTGTCACGGCCTTCCATGCTTTTACAGCATTCCTTTCTTTATGTCCCGAAGGCTTTTCTTCATCAATGCACACTGCGCTGTAAAATGGGCCCATGAATAGACCAAAAGCTTTGAGGTGCACTCAAGGCCTAGTACCTTGTGTTGATATTGGAGGAGTCCTGCCTTCTCTCAGAGTGTGATGCAGCTTCGAGCTTGGCCTCCCTTTTGGAGAAACGGTAGGAGGTCGCAGTCTTTCAATGTCTGCCTTGGTTTTTGTATAACTATCTGAAAACAAAGGGACTTGTGCTGCAAAAACATGTTTGAGAGTGAAGAAAGAGAAGAAGAAGAAGAAGAAGAAGAAGAAGAAGAAGAAGAAGAAGAAGAAGAAGAAGAAGTTTGGACATCGCAGCCTTGGTTTCACATTCAACAGAGGAGTGATCATCAAGGGTGGGGGGTGGTGGAGGGGAGAGTGACTGCTAACAGACATGATAAATGTCTTTAATAACTTCTGGCTGCTTAGTTTGCGTCCTCCAGGATTTGTTGTTATTAAGATCTAGGTCTTATTATGATGACCACCTCTTTCATCGTCTCCCACATCATGCTGGGCGTCAGTCCAGACAGTCAAAATAAACACAAAGTCAAAAGCCCCCCTGTACTTCTGCTGATGTGGCACTTGTTGATGGTGCCAGCATGTCTCACTCCTGACCAGGGAATATGTGGCTTAAACAGTATACGGCGAGAGGAAAAAAACATTATCCTGTTTAGTGATCACCTGTTGAATCAGTTGCAATTTCCAGCCCAAAACCCTGAAGCCATAGATGTTACATTACTACACTGCAGAGTACATGTTTATGTAAGTGGTGAATGTTGGCTTTAATGATAAGCATCTCCATTACCAAAAAGACTAGAGGGGAGGAGGGAGAGGAGGGAGAGAGAGGAGCTCATTACATATGGGATTACATGTGGGACTGTGGGAGTCATAAGGAGTCGCTCTCATCACCACTGAAAAAAAAAGAATGGGAATATTTTATTGTACTTCCATTTCTTTTGCGAATAACAATCACATACACTCTCTCCTTTAGTATGTCTAAGTAGCCTAAAGCTCTATCACCAGCATGCATTTGGTGGGGGCCCATGTTTTATTAATTTGCAGATGAGCTCAGCTATTGATGGCGCTGGCTGCCCATGGGTTCAATTAGGATAATACAGGGAGAGGGGCAGATTATGGGCGGCTATTTAAGTGAGGGTATATCTCTTCCTGACAGTTATAGTCCAAATGCAACAAATTGCACCTCGGTGGCTCTGAGAGGCGCCATATGAGTCCTCTCCTGATGAAACATGCCAGTGTGGCAGGTCAGCCGTGTGAAGACGACACCAGGCTGTGTGAGCCATGTAGCCTGTCCTCTTTGAGCTAACAACACAGTCCTGAGTGCAGCCTATTCCCATTCAGTTAATAGGGGCCATTTAGAAAACAGCGGTCTATATGATGGTGCGCTGAGTGCATGCTCTACCCAGCCAACCCTTAAGAGTCCCACTCAGCACGACTCTCTCTAAACTATTGCACTTCTGCTCCCTGGCACTCTCTAGATTGAAAGCCTATGAGTCTTGACAGTTGAACAGGGCAAAACTGAACCAAGTAAACATCAAGTAATACAAATACAAGATCGTGTAGTTGAATATTCCCAGCTTTAGCAGGGCCATCTCACAAGGCACCATAAAAGGAGGAATGGTTGTGGGCGGTGGGACAAGAAACTGCTCACAGCCTTTCTTCTGGGGTGAACTTTTATTGTGATTGATTGGGGCCTTGACTGTAGCTTCGCTGTGCAGTGAAAACAGTCTACTGTACATTGTCTCTGGAGCACATTGTGTGAAATTGAATAGGGAGGCCATAAAGTGGAACCGGAGACACTGACCGAAGCACACAGAGCCCGTCGGTTATCTTAGCACTCTGGCCAGTCGGTTCATAGCATTAGCACTGCAGACAGACAGACTGAACTCTATAGAGAGTGGCTGGACTGTTTGCTTTCTTTAGCTTAGGGAAATGATTGTTTCTCACTTGCTTTAGGGCAGCATGTTAAGGCTACAGTTAGTGAGATAACCCAGTCACCCTGAATGCAGGAGCAGGGAAGGCTGGTCCATAGGGGATAAGGAGGATGACCCTCCCCAAATGTTTGACCCTTTTCCATAAAAGTAGGTTGTTTAGTCCTGAGTACTGTAGCCTTGGTAGCCATACATTTTTTAACCTTACTGTTTTACACAATTTCCTGAGCTCGATCCTGTATTTCACCAAGACCTGTTCTCCTCAACTGTTTGAGTCACTAGTCTCCACTGCCACCCGTAGCTGGACAGCATCTTTCAGAGGCAAAGAGATACTGTACTTTCTTAGATACAGTGCTGTAGGGGACACAGCATCACATCTTTTCATAGAGTCCAGCATTTCTAACAGTGCCCCTGCATGGAAATCTACAACAAATCAAGTACTTGTTTAATCACTCAACATGGCTCTGGCAGTAATGGTATAGCTGATTATCCAGGGAATGAGAGAATGGAAGAAGACTTGCATACATGGAGTCAAACATACCTATATCACCTGAAATTGCCATCCATTTCAAATCTTGACCTGTGAGGTACTTTATCATTCTGACCCACTAACCCTGCCCTCTCCTTGTTTGCTTGCCATGGCTTTCCCTATTCCCCGCTCCAGCCATGCCAGGGCAATAGGGCACCGCTAATGTGCTTGGTGGGTCATTAATTCTTGGGATGGGCATGGGGGCACCAGAGCAGGCAGGCTTTGTTGTTTGATATTGGGTGAAATGGGGGTGGGGGTGCAAAGCAGATGTTTGTGTTGGCTGGCAAGGGAAAGCAGTACAGTTAATGCCAACCCAATCACCATCTCATGCCAGGCAACAGCTGCCCAAACACATTTCAGCCAAAGTCTGGCAAAGAGAGACAGGGTGACCAGATCAACTTTATCTCACCATTGCTTTCTGTTCTCACATTCCTTTAACCCTGACATAACTACAATTTTTCAATATAGGCCATGGGCCTGAAGAGTAGGGGTGCTGCTCTGTGTCCACTTTGGCTGAAAAAGCCAAAGTGGACACAGAGCAGCACCCCTAATCTTCCGAAGCTGATGTAACATGGCCAATTATGTTTGCGAGTCTGGAAACTGAACTAGACACTGATAAATGTAAAACATAGTTTGTCTACTACATCATGGTAGTATTGTTGTGTGTAGCTGGTTTTCACTGTGCTTTTGTCTTTGAAGAGAGATGGGAATCTTAGCAGAGAGGACACAAAGAAAAGGAGCCATAGACTAACCCAGATTTTTCGCTGGCCATGGTAAAAATATAACAATGTATGCGCATACATAGACCCCAGAACAAGGACAGTTCATTTAACTCTCTCCTGCCTCTCTACTCAACTGATATGAGCCATTCATCACCGCCCTCCTTCATATCTGTGCGCTGCATGGAAAGGACAGTGTGCGGTGCGTGTGTGTGTGTGTGTGTGTGTGTGTGTGTGTGTGTTTGTGTGAAAACAGATTAACGATAAATATCTTCAATGTAGTCTGCACTTCTTGATCCTGTTGTATAGTTCCCTAGCATTCATGAGATCCAGATTGGGATCTATGGAATACAGTATGCGTCCAGCTAAGTCTCAGAGTGTGCTGCCATCTACTGCTCTTTTCATGAACATCTGTGCTCAGAACATCTGCTGTTCCTTAAATATTGTGAATGCTTTAAGATATTGTGCTTGATGGGAGCTTGGTGCTTGATGCTGTGGTGATGGGAGCAACCATCAGCATGTTTTACTGTGTCCTGTGTGAATTAAAATACTTATTACGTTGTGCTGCTCATCATCCCTTCACCCCCTGAAAGACATGCAGCCTAATGGCGTTGGCTCAAATTCCCAGATTCTTCCTTGGTATGTAATTCCCTCATGACTGTGGCGGTGTGACCAGACATTCCACAGTATAAACTTAGTCTTGTCAGGCCTGGTTGTCTGAAGATAGACTTGAGAGAATATACTGTATATTGTTTCTGTCTGTTGAGGGAGAGTGCTTTTCCTGATCCAGGCTCAATATAGCTATTTTATCATTTATATGAGGTTGAATCCTTATCGTTTTCATTACCTTACATGATTTGTTCACCCCAAAATGAAAATTCAATCATTATCTACTCACCCCCATGTTAGTTGAAACCCCATTGATGCAAATGGTATTATTAACAGCGTTAGCCCCCGTAGTTCCATCAAAGCCTTCTCCCAAACTATTAAAGTTAACGGGGCCATCTTTTTACAGCTCCAAAAAGCATAAATTGTCCATCAAATTTCTCCAAACAGCTTAATCCAAGAGTTTTGTAGCTAAATGATTACACAGTGGGTCCAAAAGTTATTATGCAAGTTACATATTTACCTCATTATTGTCACTGACAATGCTTTGTTCTAGTCGTGTATGCATCCAACATGTTAGTAGTTATAGCCTACTTTGTTGGAGCTGTAAAAAGATGGCCTTGTTAACTACAATAGTTTGGTAGAAGGCTGAGATGAAGCTATAGGGGTTAACTCGCTGTGTGTTTGGTGATCCTACAAACTTTAATGGAGTTTCATCTGACATGGGGGTGAGAATTTTGGAGAATTTTGTGGTGAACTATTCCTTTAATATGCATTTAATAGATTTTCTTGAATAAAGATTTGGATGCCTATCAGTGGTAATTGAATCAGCTACTTGCAAATATTTATCCAAGCTGCTGCTGGTTGCACGCCATTGTCACCAGCCTAATTAGGCTGCTTACGCTTAAATATAGAGGCCTGTGCCTAAATGGAATGTAATATTTGCATACTAGTTCCAAAGGCCTGCTCAAAACAGGCATAATTTAAGAGATGATCTTAACAAAAGACTTACTTTCCAGGCACTAATTCCCCTCTCTAAATGTTGTTACTGTAGGCCTACTGTATGTTTGGTAGCTGAATTTCCTGAGATAATGAGAAGGCTTGCACTCCTGAAAAGAAATAACTATGCTGTCATGGTGCAGAAAGATAACTAATCATGGATTATCATTGGCCCATTCGTCATCCCTAACTTGGTAGATATGGTGTGGGGGGAATCAAAGGAAGCTAGTAATGAGGACCCACAGTAGCAGGCAAGGTATCCGTGGTTACGTGTGGTGCATTAATGTATGTAATCTGTTACTCTGTGTCTGTGACAAGACAAGGACATGTAGTGTGCTAATTAAAGGAACCTTTCACTGCTCCTCCCTCATACAGGTCATATCTCATTAATGATGGTCTCAGTGCATGGGGAGTCATTCATTACTATCCATTTGGAAGAAAAGGGGAGTATGTGGGGATTCCTATATCACAGCCGGTGTAGTGCATACCTAGAATTCAAACCCAATAAGTATGTCCTCACTGAAATAAACATAGTATGTATGGGACCCAGACTCTGAAGAAAATATTAGTCTTCACAAGATCAGGATCCTCATTTTGAGGTCTATTATGTGGCAAAAAAAAAAAAAAAAATGCGCAGTGCAGCCATTTCAGCCTACTCAATTTACCATCACAGTAAAATAGAGAAATATATGCTCACTTGTCAAATGTGTGAGAAAGATTTCAAAACACATATGTTTGAAAACATCAATTTTTATTTTTGAAATGTAGGCGAATTTACAAAAAAAAAAAACTTCAATGGCAGGTAAATGTCATGTACAATCCTAAATACAAAAAAATATATCATCATAAAAATAAAGCACATCTTCAAAACGCTTTGATTTCTGATAACACCAAACACAGTCTGAAAAGATGAATAGCTGAGCTTGTTCCTGGGATAAGGAGTCAGCAATGAAACCAATCCCACTTTAAGAAAAGGAGGAGGAATGCACAGCCTTACGGTCAGTGCTTATACCTGGATGTTCAGTGCACAGGACAGTCATACAGCAACCATCAAATGGTAGTGCACAAGCAGGAAGGTTTGCTTGCAACGAGAGCATTTTAGTGGCTTGAGCCATATTGCAAACAAAGCCTGGGGAATGTATTTTTGTCCCTAAAGGCTGTACCCCCTCTGCTCTACATACAGGACAGAAAAAGTACATTTCCCTACATGCCCATTACCACATCAAAAACCCCTCCATACAAGCAATAAAAAAAAAACACATTTGATTAAGGTTCAATAAAGTCTAAGGAGCCCTGTAACAATGTGAAAGCAAAAAGGTAATCCAAGTGCAAATCCTCCCCGAGACTGATCCATGTACTTAAACACAGTTCAGATTCAGCATAATACAACATCAGACACCCTATCAGGAGACTAAACAAGTCATATTGACCGGCCTAAGAATAGTGTTTGGTTGCATTTCTGCAATTCATGCAGCACTGTTTTCATACAACCAAGTTATGAAAAAAACAAATGGATTCATCATCAACAATCAGTCACTATGAGGCTCTTAGAGCAGCATGTAAACCAGACTGGTCAGAAATCAAGTGGGTCACAAAAAAATGTTTCAAGTCGATCACACAGTTATTATTGCTAAAATGATTATCACTTACTTTTTTTTTTCTAATGATGAACCCCCTCCAGATACCAGACAAGGACCTGGTCTCCATCCACAGATATATAGAGAAAACAGAGCTGTGAGATATCATGAGAACTGGAGGTGGGTGGGGAAGAGCTGAGTGACATGATTCACCATGTGATGCTCTGACATGCTTTAAGGGGCTTCAGTCCTCTGGTGGCCGGCAGAGGGGCGCTCGCTATGGGGTAATCATGTGTCTCTGAGGTGGCCTCGGCTCTGCAGGCTCTGGAAGTGGGCCTCCCTCAGGATGCGGTTGATCTGGTGGTAGGAGATCAGGTTTGTGGGGCCGGCCAGCTCTGAGGAGTCGGCCAAGCTGAGGGGGCTGCAGGGGCCCGGAGCGCTGGGGCCGCCCAGACTGTCCACAGCACACTGACTGCTGCAGCTCCCGACCGCATGCTCTGGACTGCTGATCCCACTGCTCTCACTGTTGGATGACTGGAATATGAGAGATAACATTAGTGCTGAGCTAGCAAGCCATGTTCACTGTCAAGTTAGTTATTGTTTCCTTATAAGAACCTATGTTTACCTGACAGAGTAAAGTGACAGCAATATGTCAATATCCAGGCTGAGATTGAATTTCATGTCCACACAAATGTAGACATGAAATTGAATTGTAAAATTCAAGGACCCAAAACTGGCATGTTTTGGGGTAAGACATAGCAATGGTCAAAATTAGACACCAGAGAGGCCTCATTTTTCACTCATGATTTTGTCAAGTCAAGATATCCTGGTGAAATCATTCATTTTAAAACTGTGGCTATATCTAGGTAAATATTCATCATAGGGTTTTCCTCGGGATGTGGAGGCCCTCTCTCCAAGGACGGAGAGAGGGCCAGAGAACTGGGGCATATTGAAATTTCGGTCCTACAGTTTAATTTTAAAGATCAAGTATTTTCAAGTCCATCCATTTGTTTACAAAAACTTTTGGGGCCTTACTGTATTTTTCCTCAAATCCAGAAACGTTCAAGGATTTTCAGGGCCCATTGGGAACCCTGAATATCTCTAAGTAGCCTAAAATAATAAGACAAATAGTTATCAAGTAATATTTCTGCTTTAGGTAGGACAGGGAACCGTTTGCCCAGTTGCAAGCTGACATGATATTGCTATTAACAAAGCAGTGCTGAGAGAGGCAAGGACAGGTGACCGTCACTGTCAGTAATGCCATTTTTACTTTTCCTCTGAAGCTCATTTGTACCTCAGAGTCCCAGGCATCCCGGCCTGGCTCAGGTGAGAGAGGATGAGCTCTACTCAGCCTTTTGGCTTGGGGCACCAGCTGGCCATTCTCCTCTTCACCACCACTCCGCTGCCGTTTCCTTTTTGACATACAGGAAAAATCATACCCATGAACAGACATTAGAGCCTACACATGAATGTAATCAAGCAAAACGGCTACTGGTCACAGAATACCCCTAACAACCTGTAAGAAAAAATGGATACAGCACTTGGGTTTTGAGTATATCAAAAGTCAACAAGTAGGCAAACACAGGTACTGGTCAGATCTTATCCGTTTATATTTGGTGAATGAATAAAAATAATAACACTAATATAACATGCCAAGACGTAACACTGTTCTCTGGCTGACTCTATGCTCCAACTCCCTGTATGGAGTATCTCAGACAAGCATGAAGCTTAACAATAACGTTATAGCTAAACAAAGACAACTGGGCTGGTCCAACTGGGCCATAGGGTATTTTCAGACAAGATCATAGATAGTGCGAAGATGCCGAAGCCCTCACCTGTTTTCAGTCAACATATGACGACATTAAATGCATCAATCTAGATGAGTAGACTTTGTATTTATCCTAACCAGATAGGAGGCCCGGCTAGTTGACGTTGTCGGCTGCAGTGACAGGCTTGTTTTCTGTCAGTCGTTGGCCTGTTCTCTTGAGTTAGCAAGCTGGCTAGCTGGCTAAATATTCGGCATAGTCAATAAGGTGCTACCGTTAGCCATTTTGGTTAAAAGTCGTCAGATACAAGCTAACTACACAGACATTGTAGCTACTTAGCTAGTGGATGGCAAACAAGAAAGACTGGGCGCTGGGTAGCGAGGTAAAGTCAGTCTCACTACAGATTTAGCTACTAGCTAACGTTAACTCTGGCACCACAGTTAGCTAACAGTTAGCTAAGCTGGCTAGCTAAATGTTGCTCGAGCTGCAGCTGACTACTCAGTGTTACCGATCCCTTTCAAGCACGACAAAGCAGTAAAGTTAGATGATAGATTAGTTGACCACAATACACGTGTGGAAGAAAAAAACACTAAGCTTGTCTGATAGAAGGCTAACCGTCTCAGTGCAACAACCTGAGGGTGAGATTAGCTATCTCTAGTTCAACCTCCTGTGACAACCGACCGCGGCAGTTGTGTTTACATGGTACTGCGGCTGCGCAGCGCGCAGTAACGTTGCCTTTAAATGCTCTTGAAAAAATCCTATTTCCGAGTATAGGTCACATGAATGACCCAACGAAGTGGTAAACTTCAAAACACTTCTTGGTTGCTTAACTTCTAGTGATGTATTTTTGTTTTTATCACAGCATAAGTATGGCTATAGCAAAATGTCGGATATTTAAACATATGTCAATGCTAAAACGTGTTAAGCATAAATGTATGGATGAAACGTATGAAAAAAATAAACCACAGCAATAGGACGGTGTGCAAAATAATGGCAGTAGAACAAACTGAGACAACAGAAATATGTAGGCTATGATGTGAAAATATACTAAAAAATAATAGGCTTACCAGAAATATATGAAATAAATAAAAGTTAGAAAACATTAAAATATATGCATTATATAGAAAATTAGAAGAATATGAGAATATGAAGAAAATAAATAATTCAATCAAGCAATCAATAATTTTATTGTCCCAAATGATACATTTGTTGTGCAGTCAGGATACAGAACATACAATACAATGTGGAAAACAATCCACCATGGAAGGATTCACAGAATCCAAGAGATAAGGAGTTCCACGTCTTGTTACAGACTCTGTGCAAAAAGAAATGCATATGTGCAAAAAGTGCTATGCTGTTATTATTATTATTATGATAAATAGAATAATACTTATATTTAGTGCAAATTGAGGAAGTTGTTCTAATCAATCTTCCTGAGGGCGGGAGGTCAAACTCAACATAGTACGGGACTGCTCAGGACAATCAATAATGCTGTTTGACTTTCCTATTACCCGCTTCTTATAAATATCAATGAGCCAGACCTGCTGCTCCCCAATGACCTTACTCGCTGTACTAACCATCTTGTTTACCCACCTATTTATAGCAAAATGTGCTTCATGTTCACTTTAACAGGTATGCAGAAGGCCATATGTATTATGTACAGCAAATGTCTAGGCGTTCAGACATGCGTAGATGCATGTACTGTTTCCTCCTGATAGTTCTGATGCTAAATACATAGTAGCTCACTTGATTTCTGAAACAAAACAGCCACCAACAAGTTCGTTTTGCTATAGAGTTGGGAGGTTGGCTTTTACGAGGAGCTCTTGAAGGCACCATAAAATACACACTGGCGCGCATGCTCCAATGCAGCGCAAGAAAGAACAGGACTGGTTGCTGCTAATTAATGTAATGATTTATGTATTAAACTATCATCATGTACTCATACTAAATATTGCCACTTGTTGCTTGCAATTACACAAGTTTTATTATTTAGTGGTGAATCAAAGCAACCCCACTCAACAAATTGTCCTATTGCTTGACATAGGCTATATTCATTACCCCAAAAGATGTCGCTGTTTATAACAGATTGAGTACAGTATGTTTACTGCTGATACAATATAACCAAATATAATGCTTACTGCTGTGGTTGAAAATACATAACCACAAATAAAACAAATTTTACATGCAATGGACAACAAGCTGCAGCCCATCGCCCAGTTAGTCGTTAGTAGGATACATGGCAGTATATAGGTAAGAGTGGATCATTTAAAAAAATTCCACCCCAAGATATTGGTAAAAATTTACTATTTTGAATTCATTATAACGTAGCAATGAATTGCTGGTATAAAAACACTGAATCTCTACGATTGATACCTTCCGAACCCGGAAGTTGCAGTCTGTATTGCGCTGTCCAGCCAACCAATAGCGCAGAAAACGCCTCCGCCAATGACTCAAGCGAAGGAAGGAGGTGAGATTAACTGGGATTCACAGCAGCAGCGGTCCCATTATAATAAAGGGAAATAATCGAAATGGGCAGCACCGACTCTAAGCTGAACTTCAGGAAAGCGGTGATACAGCTGACAACCAAAACACAGGTAATTTACATTTCCATGCAACAGAATGAAGGATTGCATAGGGAAACAGTGGCGATGAGCGCACCAGATATACTCAATTGCGAGAGCATCACCGAGGAGATGAGGTAACGCTCAAGATCTGGTGGCAAAAAGCCTGTTCAATGCACATTCTATTGTTTTGCCAAAAAAGGAAACGTGTAATCAGTTAATACGGCAGATTTAGGACGATTTCTGCAACGTGCCCCAAATATGTCAGTCGCGCTGACACATTTGCTTACTGTTGCATTAAATAATGGCCGATTCTGTGATGCGCGTGAGCTGTCATAAACCAAAAGGCTATTTACCTCTGCGTTTAGTGGAAAGATAAACACTAGGGTGGCGTAGCTAAATCAGTGCTGATGACGTAGGTCCCATCAGAAAATGACCACGCTTCCAGATGCGGCAGGTGGACTGTGCTGAGATCAGTGCGCCAGATCATGTTTCCTCATGTTGTTGTCTATAGAGCTTGTGTTTACATTGCCATAAGGTGCTCTTTTTTGCCGAGATGTGCTATAATGCAAGACAAAACATATAGCATTTATTATTGATGATGAAAAGGGCAAAATTATATTTGAGCTGCCTTGCAAAATCACTCAGTATCTCAAATCTGATTCACATAAAACGCCCCATTTGGCCCAGATAAGCAGTATGGGAGATGGGAATTGTAGTGTAAACATTATTTCCTCCAGCCAGTGGAAGCCACAGACGATGCCTTCTGGGACCAGTTCTGGGCAGACACCACCACCACGGTCCAGGATGTTTTTGCACTGGTGCCAGCTGCAGAGATAAGAGCTGTTCGAGAGGAGTCCCCCTCAAATTTAGCAACCCTTTGCTATAAGGTACATGATCCACAAGTCTTGGTATGAAATGTTTATATGTTGATGAAATGTAATCTTGTTTGTACAAGGTTTTCGGGAGATTACTTAGCAGTATCAGGTAAAAAACATCTCATAAGGAGGCATAGTCATGGAATCGTGTTGTTATGAAACTGTGCAGGGTTTTTGTTTTTGTTAGAGCCCTGCAGAGGCTTCTGTCAGCAAGTCAGTGCCTATTGCGCTCACATTTAGGAAAGAAGCAAGTCAACTTCCCCTCCCCTCCCCTCCCTTCCCGTCTCCAGCTCCAAGCTTCCTTTTGAAGCTGCCTATCAGAAACAAAGCAGACATACTGGGGACTTACTGCTCCCTAATGAAATAAAGAGGAGGAGCCAACGAGAGCCCTAGGATTCAGTGGGTTTTGTTACCTATGTTAGACATGGGCTGCAGCATGCTGTTGATTATGTAGACATAACTGAATAAAGTTCAGAAGTCAAATCCTTATTAAAGGTCCAGTGAAATGAGAATCGCATTTCCCCATCTCATTGTATTGTTTAACAAAGGGCAGGTTAATGTAAAGTTACAGAATTAAATCTATTTAGAAATCCAATCTACCTCCTGTGGTAAATGATGTCAAATACCCAGATTTTAATGAAGACTCTGATTGGACAGTATCCATGTCTGTCAGTCAGAGAGCTAACTTGGTTTTTGCCAAACTACATAAAATCAGGAAGCCTCAAATATGTATTGTTGATGAGTGGCCAAGTTCTAGCACTGGATCTTTGTTCCCCAGTGACAAAAACATAAACATCCAGCGGATGGCACAGTTAGAGGGAAGGATTAGGCTCACTCTGTTTTACAAGCTTTGTCTGCGCTGCCCATTTTCGGAAGGAGGGCTTAAGCAACTGGCACCAATAAACACTTATATCTACTGTACAAGTAAGTTGATGTTGAAGAAAGGAGTGGTACCATTGTTTTTAACGGACCAAGAAGTCACAAACTCAGAGGTTTGTTTTGGTGCTAAGCATGTTGACCATGTTGACAGGGTCTTCTCAACCTACTGAGAATTGGCTGGGCATAGAAAAATAGGCTTGCCTGTTGTCCAGCCCCCATGAATCACAGTATTTAGCACGTTTTGAATTTGCATGGCGATTCATAGCGGTCTGGACACAACCCTATCCACCGGCAGTTATTTCAATTCATGGGGGCTGGACACCAAGCAATAAATAGGCAACAAAGCAGTTATAATAACTTAGATTAACCATCAAATACTGATGACACCCCTCGCATTAGAAATCCATAGCAAACTTTCACTGACTGAATGAAAATCATTGCACTGGATCTTTAATGTAGTGTGTGTGTTTGCCTCTATACTTTGTCTGGTTCAGCAACCCTAACCCTCACACACATGTACCTCCTGGCCACATGCCCCTGTCCCTCAGGCAGTGGAGAAGCTGGTGCAGGGGGCAGAGTCTGGCTGTCCCACGGAGAGGGAGAAGCAGGTGGTGTTGAACTGCACCCGCATACTGAGCCGCATCCTGCCCTACATCTTTGAGGACCAGGACTGGAGGGGATTCTTCTGGTCCACTGTGCCGGGCGCTGGACGGGCTGGGGTGAGTGGGCAGAGTAAAGGAAGCCTATGATGGTTAGTTGTTTCAGTCATTTGAAACATAAATTCATGTAAGTATCAAGACCTGTTGATCACTCTTAACACTGCGGATCAGAGCGTGTCACCGCCATTTGCGTGATATTACTGCAAACGCCATGACACAGTTGTTACTAAAACTGTATGATAGAGCAGTCACGAAAATGCATCAATATTCTCATCCTGTGTCCCAGGTGTCTCCTCAGTCCAGTGCTATAATGAATCTGCGGGGGCTGTAAGCCTCTTCTGTTGAGGCAAGGCAAGCCCTTCGCTCATTTTGGTAATTGTTTTCCTCATTCCAGCTGTAGTGTAGAATTTAGAGGAGGTGTCATTTCCATTTCCCTGTAGAGAAAGATGAAAAGGAAACATAGTGCAACAAGGTGATTTCATCTGTTTCTCAAACGTTCCATCGGAGCCATGAACACTCTTGCACAATTTTACCCGTCACAGAACAATGTTCTACATCTAGATCTGATCCCATTCATGTGTGCCTCCCTTTTGTCTCCTTCCCAGACAGATGAGATGGATGATGATGATGGAGCTCGTCCGCTGGCCGAATCGCTGCTCCTGGCTATCGCTGACCTGCTGTTCTGCCCTGACTTCACTGTGCACAGCCACAGGAGAGGCCCTGTGAGTACCGGGTGACCTCTTGCCCTGCATGCCACGTCATCAAAGCTTGTCATTTCATCGCCACCCAGCAGACGTAAATAATCTCTGACGTGTTATGACAGGTAGCTGGAACATAGTTTGACACACTTTCACGTTTCAAGGTTGCGCTAGGTTTGATATATAAAGGTGAAGGAGGTTTTTCCAAGCAGTGTTTCCTTCTTCCTGGTGTAAAACTGCCCAAACTAGCCTGTCACCCAAGTTTGTCTGAAGAGAGATTGTAGAAAGAGATCCCAGAGCGTGATACACCACTGGTCTCACCAGAAAGAGTTCTTTGTCACTCATTAGCAAGAATGGAATGTTGTGTGTCAGACTGCAGTGTTGCTCTTGATGAGGAAAAGCCTCCATATATTAAACATCCTGGATAACATGCAGCATTTGTTTATCATATTACCATTTCCTCTCTAAATCAGTGGTACTCAACCTGGGGTCCAGGGACTACCGGGGTCCTTGAGGGGGTTCCAGGTGGTCCCTAGCAAATTGATGAAGTGTTAAACTTCACCATTATTTAATTTAAAAGAAGTTAACACAATTAGAGAACGTAGAAGAATAACTATTTTGATCATAGTTCCACTGTTATCTTTCTACCTACGATACAGAAAGCTTTGGACAAAATTCTGGACAAAATCATGTCTAACAATAAAAATATTCTCAGATTTGGGTCAGAGAGACAACATTTCATTGAATGGGGGTCCGTGGCCCTAATGTGTACTAAATTAGGGGTTGTTGATATGAAAAAGGTTGAGAATCACTGCTCTAAATCACATCACTGAATACAGGAAGACCAGATACAGATCCTGAGGCCCTTGAGAGAAAGTATAGACATATAGAATATACACATAGAACATATGCAATGTCACTGAGAACATGTTAAATCCAGTACCTAATATATGAGAGAATTTGATTTGTCTCTTCTTGAATAACTCAAGTGGATGTCTTTTGACGCCCCATCCAGGACTCGGTGGAGGACATGCAGTCTATAGACAGCTGTGAGTACATCTGGGAGGCGGGGGTGGGCTTCGCACAGTCCCCCCCTCTCAATTACATCCATGACCTGAATAGGTGAGTCAGGGTGCCGGGTGCCCTTGGTGTGCTTGGTTGGCAATGTCTGTGTTGTTCTTTACTCTCTCATCTTGACTTTTGACTGACATGCTTTTGTTTCTTGCCTCTCTCTGTCTTCCTCTGTGATCCTCATCAGGACTGAGTTGCTGAGATTGTTACTAACCTGCTTCTCTGAGGCGATGTACCTGCCTCCTTCATCAGACAACAATGTTCTCAACCCCTGGGTGACTTTCTTCTGCTCCTCAGAAAATAGGTAAGATAAGTATGCAGATAAGTATGCACAAACACACATACTACACATACTATGTGTTCATCCAGCTGTCAAGCGAATCATTAAGCGAACTTTTGAAATGTGTGTGCAAACTAGGTGGGTTTCTATCAGCTGGATTGAAGCAAAGAAATAGGCTTCCTGAAAGTATAGCTACGTCGGACAACACAAGAGTCTTCATGCTATGACAGTATTTATTTGACAGATGCATTTCCATCACTGTTATGGAAATTAATAAATCATTTCTTAATTGATAAAAGACATTACTGCCTGAAACAGTGTAAAAACATTTTTGCAATATTGATTTATTTTATCCAAATTTGCCATCTCCATTCAACCTCTCTAATCCAGTACATCACAATTCACATAAAAGTACTTGGATGATAAGCCAGCTATAGAGTCACAGGATAAATTCTACACAAAGACACGCACGTGTCCCTAACATGCTCTTCACATCTTATTCCCTAGGCATGCCTTACCTCTGTTCACCTCTCTACTCAATGTGGTGTGTGCCTATGATCCAGTGGGCTACGGCATCCCGTACAACCACCTGCTCTTTTCTGACTACCGGGAGCAGCTGGTGGAGCAGGCTGTGCAGATCCTCATTGTCACGCTGGAGCACGAGGGAGGGCTGGCCCACCGCTCTGCCTCCCCATCCAGCATGGAGGAGCAGGAGGTAAGACATCAGACCCCTATATTTGGATTACCAATAATATAGGGTATGGACGATGTGTTTTAATTTCATTCTCTCTCTGCAGTCTACAGGCCCAGACAACCTGTTTGTGAATTATTTGTCGAGAATTCACAGAGAAGAGGTACTCATTCTCTCATTTTTTCCATAAAGTACATGCAGATCTGCCCTGTAAAGACCCCTTGTCCAAAACCATTCTTGTGTCTCCCCATCCGCAGGACTATGACTTTGTGCTGAAGGGCCTAGCTCGTCTGCTGACCAACCCGCTGACTCAGACCTACCTGCCCAACTCCACCAAGAAGATCCAGTTCCACCAAGAGCTGTTGGTGCTCTTCTGGAAGCTCTGCGACTTCAATAAGGTTGGGGAACACACTTAAAGAGGAATATTTAAAGAGTTTCCTAAAAAATAGCCATGGTTGCTTTATTCAGTGCCATCTCCTTTGTGTTCCCATGGCAGAAGTTCCTGTTTTTTGTCCTGAAGAGTAGTGACGTGCTGGACATTCTGGTGCCTATACTCTTCTACCTGAATGATGCCAGGGCTGACCAGTGTGAGTATTATCTATTATCTATTGCCTTTTTATCGGGAAAACTGCATCCTACAAGCCTTCACTATGCATTGTGCATTCTTCTCCTTCTGACGTGTGTATTTCTTGGCGGCAGCCCGTGTTGGACTCATGCACATTGGTGTGTTCATCTTGCTGTTGCTGAGTGGGGAGAGAAACTTTGGTGTGCGTTTGAACAAGCCGTACTCCATCCACGTGCCTATGGACATCCCGGTGTTTACAGGGACCCATGCCGACCTGCTGATAGTGGTAAAAAAACCCTGCTACATTTGCGCCATCTTGAATACTTATGTTCCTGGTGTTTACCCAGTGAAAAGCAGTTAATGCTTACATAAGGCTCTCTGTTTGTTTTGCAGGTGTTCCACAAGATTATCACCAGCGGGCACCAGCGTCTGCAGCCTCTGTTTGACTGTCTGCTCACCATCGTAGTGAATGGTGACTAGCGTTGGCTCCATCTGTTGGGCAGTGCACATAGATTTTGTTTTCAACACCAAGCGTTTAAAACAGTATTATCAGCCACATAATAGATGGATATCATGTTTTTTTTTAACATTTCCTCTCCTTCCACTTTAGTGTCTCCCTACCTGAAGAGTCTGTCCATGGTGGCAGCTAATAAACTGCTCCACCTGCTGGAGGCGTTCTCCACCAACTGGTTCCTCTTCTCTGCAGCGCAGAACCACCACCTTGTGTTCTTCCTGCTCGAGGCTTTCAATAATATTATCCAGTACCAGTTTGATGGTGAGAGGAAGCTTTCAAATGTTTGGCACATGATTGATTACCTTTATGTGTCTCATGGGTTACATTTCTTGTCCAGACTTTAATGGTGTCATGTTACAGAATTCTGGGCTTGAATGGACTTTCCATGTTTTCCCTGTTGTTCATTGTATTCTTTTAAACGAAAAGAAAAGTTTAGATGGCAAATTTAGATGGACTTTGCGCCTATAAATGTATTCTGCTCTTACCCACCTCCAGGAAACTGCAACCTGGTGTACGCCATCATACGCAAACGTAACGTGTTCCACCAGCTGGCCAACCTGCCGTCTGATCCCGGCTCCATCCAGAAGGCTTTACAGAGGAAGAGGAAGTCGCCCGATGTCATTTCCCGTACCAGCTCCCAGGAGACGGTCTCCATGGAGGGCTCCCACCCTGCTGTGCCCGCAGAGCCTGGTACATTGAAGACCAGTCTGGTCGCTATGCCAGGTACAGGATGCCCTATTTGTGTGCTATTTGGATGTTACTATTTGAATGTTACTTGTTGTTGTTGTTAGGACTATACCGACTTTTTGGGAAATTGGCTTGTTGGTCAACTTACCTTATCTACGTGTTACGATATGAGTACCACTAAAGCCATCTACTCCATCATCAAAATCAATCTCTAGTGTCTCTGGTACATACAGTATCTCTGTCCTGTCCGTATGCTAACATGTTGCACGGAGGAGCTAGCATTGTCTAACATAAGAAGATAGACCTTTTAGTAATCCAGAGTTGTTTTTTCTGCCAACCCTCTTGGTACATGAAGGTTAAGTTGACCTGGATGGGCAAACTTCTCAAAAAGTTGATGTAGTCCTTCAAAAAACAAAAAGTATCTGAACAAAGTGTTAAAGAATTATTGCTTTTGCCTGTATCATGGCTCTTCTAATGGATGCGCGGATCACGGTTTTCTGCAGGCATTGATAAACTGACAGAGAAGTCCCAGGTATCAGAGGATGGAACCATGGTGTCGGTTCCAAAAACAGACGGCTCACACACACTCCACTCAGACCAAAGTGCCATCGCTGGGACCAGTGACACAGAGTCAAATTCAGGCAGAGACAATGAAGTAAGTGTGTGCGTGTGTGTGCACATGATTTGTTTGTATGTAAGCATAATGTATGCACTTAAGCAAATCTACTTTTTTCTACTGTATCAGGATGTTTTCTACACTGAGGCTGAAATGGAGAGAAGACGTTTGTCAAGTGCATCTTCAGCATCCTACTGGGCCCCCACATCAGAATGGGTCAGTAACTTCTGTTGCCTTCAGTCTCTCCTTCAGTTTTTGATAGAAGTTGGAAAAGTTTCATCAAATGAGTATTTGACCAAATCTGACTCTTTCATCGTAGGTTCTCTCCTGGAAGTGTAAACTCCCCCTGCAGACTATCATGCGTTTGCTGCAAGTGCTAGTCCCCCAAGTGGAGAAGATCTGCATCGACAAGTATGTAATCACTTCTGCTCCTTCTGGGTCAGCAGGGACAAGGATCCACTGGCTGCCTTTGATGTGTTACTGGATTCACTGACTCACAACCTTTCTTTAAATATTTCTTAAGTTGTCCTTCTCCTACATATAATTTCCCTCTAGGGGCTTGACAGATGAGTCAGAGATCCTGAAGTTCCTCCAGCATGGCACACTAGTGGGCCTGCTTCCAGTTCCTCACCCCATCCTCATCAGAAAGTATCAGGCCAACGCAGGCACTGCCATGTGGTTCCGCACCTACATGTGGGGTGTGGTCTACTTGCGGTGAGTCAGGCATGAGAGCTGAGCATTATGCAGACTGTAATCTTTGCCTAATGAATGAACACTAAGATCTTGTTTTGTTTTTCTAGCAACGTGGACCCGCCTATCTGGTATGACACTGATGTCCGTCTCTTTGAGATCCAGAGGATGTAGACAGGGAGTTTTTTTTTGACTGAAAATGGGACTGGTTAGCTCCAGGAGTCCTGTTCGCTTCGGTATCTGCTGGTTCCCCAGTAAACCTCACTGTGTTTAAGTTGCCTCGTAATCATCATCATAATGCTTGCCCCTTACACCACCAACTCGGGTCGGAGAGTCATCCAGATGAGTCATCAGATGAAGAGGGGAGATGATTGATGGATCGATAATATTTGTAAACAACTGTGTTTGTACATTTCCTCAGACCTCAAGACCACAGAATGTCTGTCCAAGCACTGAGATGACTGATGTGTTTGCTAATGGTTTTGGCTCTTTTCCAGGGAGTGTAAAAGACAGAGTGTGAAAATATCGTTTCACGTTTTCATCAGCCTTGGTGTTAGAGATATGATGCTGTCTAATAGAAGCCTGTAACATATCTTGGATGGCACATTGTTTCACGTTATTTGTTGTCATGTATTTGCCATGCTTCAAAGTGAACTTGCACTTATCTTCTGTTATATATGGTTGTAGTTTATGTGACAATGTAACTGAACAGAACTTTGGAAACATATTTAATACCAAACTATACAGACTGTATGTTTTTATGTATATGACTAGGTTTTGTCTTAAGTTATGCTCCAGCTGGGTATGCTGTATATACTATGCTTGATGTTGAAAGTTGTATTTTCCTTAAATTATCCTGAAAATATATATTGAAAAGCATTGTGTTGGTCACAGTACCAGGCTGTATGCTTTTAGAGCATGTTTTCAAGGGGAATCCCAATCATTGATGTCAAAGTATTTATTTAAACACTTAAGCCAACACAATTTAGATGTTACAGGCTTGGATTTTCCTTTATTTGAAAGCTCATAAAACTTTAATTTATGGAATTAGTCCAGATTAACAACCCAGTAGTCCATTCTGGTGGAATTCCCTCTTGAAATGTGTGGTTTGACCAGGCCAGGGAGGATACTTTTACATTGTACTTTTAAGACTGCTCCTTTCCTTCTGGACCAGTAGGTGGCACTATGTCCCTATCCATCAATCCGGCTATGGGTTCTGAAGGTTTAACATTTTAGTTGCTCATTTATGCTGCCATTATTAGTTAGTCCAGTTTTTCTAAGTGTAGTCACTGAACAATGATCCTATACAGGAGGGAGCATACAGGGAACATAACTTTTTCGGAAAACCATCTACATAAATGCACAGTTGGATATTAGAGGCCCGATTTTACCAGGAAATTTCCATAAACTCCAACTCTATAGCTCACTGCTAGAGTTCTGGTGGAGAGTCTTTCCCAGCTTTGTTGAGGCCTAGTCGATTTTTAGTTTGTTTCCCTCTAAACCTGGCAGCATAAAAGTGGCACTGCATGTGGTGGTAAATTTACAGCCATTGTCATTTGCCCTCTCCAACAAGAGCATCTCCATCACAGCCCTTGAAGCCCTGCCCACTACACTGATAATATGGTGATGAAGTATGTAGGCGAGTTATTAATTTCCAACCATGTCCTTCCATTACCATAAATGTGTCACCTGTAATATGTTGCTGTTAGATGCAATACAAGGTACATGGTACATAGGAAGTCATAAAATCAGATGAACACATGACCAACTTATGTAACAAAGTATGTGGGAATAAAACAGCTTTGGGAATACTGATCAACAACTGGACTGACAAGTAATGTGTGATGTTCCAGCAAGTTTATTCTTGTAACAAATCTTTAACATAAAAACAGAATACTTAAGATTTAGACATTAAATAGACAACCAATAGCATAAAAAATACTCTATACATCTTAAAATAAGTTGATCTAAGCAATCAAGTACACCTCAAAGAGACTGGCAACCGAGTGCATGCGGTAAAAGATTCCAAAAGGCAGTCCAATATTCACAATTGCAGCCCACATGGTGAATTTGTAGAATTTGGTCTCGATGGAGTGGTCAAACTGGGGACGAGCGCCAAATGCAGGCATGATCCAGAGCTGTCAGAACAAAAACAAGCAACACAATCAGGCCAAATTTAGGACAGGACTTGATTAACAGAAATGACATGTAAAGGAATGGCAATATGCCATTGTTAAATCAGTTATACAAGTGAATCTCAATAAAATGAAAGAAAGTAAATTAGATTTACAATGATGTTAGCTAGCAGTAAAAATGCACAGACTTCCTTCAGGACCCTTCTCTTCCAACTGAGATTTGAAGCCAGGAAGTTCCTGGGTTTATTGCTTTCTGTAACGACGCTCATCTCCATATGATCTTGGACAGCGTGAGCATTTGTGTGCAGTGCCGCTTCCTGCATCACATGGAAGGGCTCCCGGTGCAGGCCTTCAATGATGAAGTAGTTCTGCAGGCCCAGCTGGACCACAGTCAGGATTGCCCAGGCCAGGTTGAGGCCGTTCAGGTAGCCCTTGGCTCCAGTTGCCACCACAGCCACAATAGTGAAATAGCTGATGATGAATTGTCCCATCGACGCTCCCACCAGCAGCCCCACATCCAGGCTGCGTGTGGGGTTTTTCTCAGAGACGTGTTCCCTCTGGTCCAGCCTGTAGATGGCACAGCCGACCACAGTAGAGACAGACATCAGGCTCACTATCACTACATTCATTATGAAGTGAATCAGCAGGGCTTTGTTTCTCTTCTTCTGCTCCTCTTGTAGTACACCGACCTCATACACTATGAAAGTTGCCAGACCTGCAACTACCAGGAGTAATCCTGCTACAGGTCCCAAACACACATCCTTTGGACGGAACTTAACGTGGTGGGCGTGGTCTACTACTCGACCAACGTTTTTCCACATTACATATGCCATAGCAGAGGCGAAGAGACTGTATTCAATGTTGAAGGGGTACAAGTAGTAGAAGGCCTCTTTGAAGGTGTCACATGCCGAGTGACTGCATTTACACTTGTCATATCCATAGCTGGCTGAAATGGGAAAGGAAGCACTTTAGTCCAAGTTTATTTTCATTAGACTGGTTGTCCTTCCAGAAAGTGACTGCATGAATGAATTTGATGAGAAATTAATAATGTCGAGATACCTCTGTACATGCTGCCTGTGATATTCTCAAAGATTTCAGTTTGGTGAACCGATTCCTCGGTGACTGCAGCCATCCACAATACCAAGTTAGTGGAAAGGGTAAGAGTAAGCCCACACCTGAAAAAAATGAAACAATGAGTGTGCAGCAAGGTTAAACAAAACTACAATTGTTTGATTTATATCTGAATTTACCGAGTAAAATTCTTGTGTAGCTGCACACAGTCCTTGGCATGAATCCATAGGAAGTATGTCTAAAAACAGACAAGTTTTAGAAGTTTTCTCCAATTGAGCGAAATGGCCAGTTAAGTCTAAGCCAGTGCATGTTCTTACAATGCACAAGTGTCATGTTTTTAAATGCACCAACCTGGACAAATAAAAATACAGCTTGCACAACAGGGAAGGCAACTTTGACAGCAGAGTCACAATGGAGATAACCCACATAGTTAGCAATCTTGAAAATGTCCATGATCAGACTGAGGAGGCCAAACAGCACAAGTCCAGCTGCAAAAAAAAACATAATTAAGAATAGTTATTAAGGATTAAAATGTCACTCATCTAGAACTCAAGCCTACCAAATTTCAGGACAGTCTCACCTCTGAGCCACACAGGTCCTGCATGGCTGTCTTTGTACAGGCCTGCTTCGTCTTTTCGGAAGGTGAAGATAGTGTAAAACAGCATCCAGATGATGGTGAGGAGGAGGAGAATGATAAGGAAGATTTGTCTGTGTACAGCAGTAATGGCCACGCTGTTGAAGGCACTGCCACTGACTAGAGCACAACCCAGGATCAGGATGTTGACACAGATGATGCCAGACAGGAGCCATCCGCCACCGTGGTGGTTCCTCTCCCTCACCGCTTCCACACTGGGAGGACGTGCAAGACTGGGCAAATGCTGGATATTCTCCATGTGAGCTGCTGTTTCAATGTTGGATGGATGGGCCTCCACAACATCTCTCTCATCATTAGGCGTTTTCCTTAAGAGGAAAGTCACGATTTTGTAAAACAAAACACAGCAGCAATCCTATACATTTTGAAGGATACAAATTACTACAATAGCCTACCACAACAAAATTCTAAACCCCTATTGGAATATTATAGTTATGTTAGTGCTGCGGGAGATAAAATACTATTAGTTACTGTTACTACTATTCATAGTATTACATCATCACACGGTCATTTTGGTAGGAAGATAACAGGTGACTGTAATAAATTAACTGATTATTATAATCAAACGACAGCCACAGCCAATGAGCTGTCTATTTGTAATGCACCATATCGGTAGTGTGAGTGTGACAGCATGGGGTTAGGCTACTAATTGCAGCCGCTAACGGGGATCCAAAGAAAAAAACAACACTTGTTTCGCCACAGACACTTGCCACAGACAACACCTCAAGACTGGAATCGCACCACTGCAGCAATGCCTTATGCCAGTTTTACCTAGAGAAGAGTTTGTTGCAGGTCCGGAACATCTGTCGGGTTATAGTTTTCATGTCCATTCGGCTACTCGACATTGTAGGCCACGGTGACGGCCAAGATGGGCAGCGGTAGGTCTAACACCCAGACATGTAGGCCTAGAGGTTTAAAATATTGATGACATATAAAGCGATGCAAGGAAAGGGCAAAAGAACAACACCGAGAGTTGAAACCCAAAAACAAATAGCCAACTAATAACGGTGCACACGCATTGTCTGTTTGCTAGTCAGGTTGATGCAGTAGGAGTTGGACTTGGCGCACCACAAGATATCGTAAATGGAGGGAAAACAGGTGTAATCAGTTTCAACTAATTGATTATTCTCGCCCCACACCAGGTGTGATGCTCCAATACATTTCAGGAGCAATCTGGGATCCGGTCGCCTCTCCAAAGTAAATGCCCTCGTATGAGCCATATCCGACCTGCTGCACTTGATTTACACGTTATTCCACAAGGATTAATTGAGGCCTATAGCTAGGCCGTGTGTGAAATTTGCAACGCTGCTTTTTCATGACCCCAGGTAAGACTCTCTGCCTCAGGCAGTGCATGAGTGCTATGAGCTCAAAAATTAAGCATTAGGAATTAGGCCTACTGATGTGAAATCATTTATGGCCTAAACACAGGAAGGGAAAAACGTGCCATGGACCGAGTTGCAGGTTTTCATATGGTTATATCACATCCTTTCAACAGACTACGATTAACAGCCCACTAGGCCACATATTACTTCTACTACTACTGTACTACTAGCCTACTACTACTACTAATAATAATAATAATAATGATAATAATAATAGTAATAATAATAATAATAATAATACAATTTTATTTATTCATTCATTCACTGATCGCTCTCTGTCCTCCATCTTATTACTAAATGAACAGATAAAAAGATGGCCTGAATAAACCTCCGCCATGCTGAACAATTCTAAAGTTATCATTCCTATCACTTAAATTTTAAGTTAAATTAATTTCTTGATCCCACAAACATACTCCCAAGTTTTGGAATGAGGTCTCTGTCTAGTTCCATAGTTATGGCTAAAAAAATTCTAATAGTCTAATGGTGGAGATCCCAGATCTGGATCACCAACAAAATCTAATCAATTGTTCTTTGACCCAAGACCTATCAGGCCACCAAATTTCATTGAAATCTGTTCAGCAGTTTTTCAGATATCCTGCTGACAGACAAACTAAACGAAAGGGCGAAAACAACCTCCATGGTGGATATAAAAAAATACTTTTAAAGCGATTAAAAAGCTGTCTTGGGACATAAAAGGACTAAGATAGTTCAGTTATTGCAGAAAAAGTAAATCTTTTACAGGTCACCTGGTTCCAAAGCTGAATGTTTCCCCTAGCTCATCACTTTACTGGCAACCTGTGCACTTGTGCTGGTCACAAGGTTGGAAACAAAGGTCGCTTTAATGTTCTCTCAGTTTGTCACAAACATTCAAGATGCTGAAAATGCCAGACGTGTTTCTTCTCTTCTGTCTTGTTGGGGTGACAAATGCCCTGTACAAGCAATGGATTCCTGACACCAACTATGAGAATAAAACCAACTGGGACAAAGGAGTTGTTCCATGCGGTAATGACAAAGTTCAGTTTTCAGTCCAGAGAAAAGTGTCAGTGTATGTGGAGACCACCCATTCTGTGCAGGAGATGAGGTTGCCAGTTGGTGGTGAGTTCATCCTGAATTCAGGAGCTGGATTTTATGTTGGGGGCGGACAAGAGCCGGGCTGCGGAGCAGGTGGCACTCACCAGTTCAAAGATTCAGAATCTTCTCAGTGGTTCAACCCAGCCCTGTGGCAGGCAGCCACAACTCTGGATGACCTGCAGAATGGACACTTCTTGTTCTCGGTCCATGAGGAGAGCGTTCCTTGCCAGTATGACGATGTGGTGTTCAAAGCCCGCTCCTCTTTCAGAGTGGATACCACATCCAGTAAGCCTAGCATTCCTGTCCAAACTGTGTCTGTACTGGGGAAGACCTTTAGTAGCAGATCTGAGTTCTCCCAATACCTCAGTTCAGGCTCGGGCCGACTGCAATTTCATGGATCCTCAACTGTCAGTGTTGGAAACTCAGGCTGCGCAGATCCCTCTGGCTGTGACTGTGGGAATTCTGTAAGCCATGAGCGGATCTGTGGCAGTGTAACATGTTCCCCTCTCACCTGTAAGAAGCCTCTCCGACCTGTAGGACACTGCTGTGATGTGTGTGGTGCCATTGTCACCATCCATTATACCATCGGCTTCAACCTACAGACTTACAGACAACGGCTCCAGCACCTATTTCTTGTCCAGCCATCATACAAATCCATTCAGTTGGGCATGTCCAAAGTCTTCAAGTCACAGCGGTTCATGGGGATCATCCCATTTGGTGCCTCAGCTGAGATCCAGATAGTGCTTCTGGATGGGAAGACCGGCCCACAGGCAGGTATGGTTGCAGAGTCTCTGGCCCGTGACATACTGAAGGATGTCCATTCTCAAGGCTCTCACCTGGGAATTGCTGGGGCTGAATTCCAGGCCTCCTCCGGAAGCAGCAACAGTGATGATCTGGGGAGTAGCACTGAGATGGTGGTTGGAATTGTGTTTGGATTATTAATTCTACTGACACTCGTTGCCATCTTGGTTGTCCTGGTTCGTAAGAGGGTTATCCACATGCCCCAAATCTCCATGCCATCAATGCCTTCGATGCCGTCTCTGAGCAGCTTGAAGAAAAACAGTGACATTGGAGAACTTGGTGGGCCTCTTGACCACGGCTTTGATAATCCTATGTTTGACAAGCCCACCACTTTGCCTGCTTTACCCAGTCTGTATGGGACTGAAGTTAATGGTTCAATCTCCTTGACTCAGTCGGGTGTGCACTTTGTAAATCCAGTGTATGATGAGAATGAAACTGATTTTAATGCCTGAAGTCTACTGTAGTGAAAAGTAGGGATGTTGATTATTTCCAATGTACTTTCATTTCTTTTTTATTATGGAAATATATTAGTTGATGATTTACAATCACTTCACAAACAATAAATACTCTCATAACTACAATAATCCAGCAATGTAAATAAGCTCATAAAATAGCTGACAGACATTGAAGCAATTTGATAACTGAATGAACTTGTGAAACAAATAAAGGAATTGTTGGCAGGTAATTGCATTTTTTTTCATACCATATTCCAGAGTAGTAAAACTGCAGTAAATTTCTAACACCCATATTACTACACATAAGTTCATTGTGTACATGTTGCACAGTCACCACTAGATGGTAGTAAGTATAACCTTCTCTGACACTAATTTACTTCAATGAAAAAAAAAATCCTCCATGTATACCTTGTTATACAAACAGAATAAACATTCAAAATGTGCTAATTTTCCTTTTACAACCTCACATTCCTAACAATCTGGGGCAGCAGGTGTTGGCATATTGTGCATTGTGTTTGCATTAATTAGAGAAACTATATTGTCCTTCTTTGAGAGCCAGGCAGTAGCATACAAGGGCTCTATGAAATCAGCCTTGTACTTGTGGAGCAGCGTGATAGAGCCGGTCACATCATAGAAGGCAATAGAGCCTTGATAAAAGTCAACATATAACCCAATCCTTGTGATATCAGTGCCTTCTAAGGGTGTCTCTACACCAGCATGCCAAGCAGAGAAACCTCGCCTGTTCCTTCCCAGACACCAAGAAAAGTCATTCCCAGTGATGCAGCTAGTGTTTTGCTCTCCCTTACGATCAATGCTCTTATATGTGACTCCTATGTGTGCACCCTCCCCACTCAGCTCTATTTCAATGTAATGCCTCCCCAGGTAAAGGCTCTCTGAGGTCATTGCCTGACGCCAATACTCAAAGCGCCCAGGGTTGTCTGGGTAGCTGTGCTGCCAGGGGCTGGTGTTGGTCAGCTTTCTGCTGTCCTCTGTCAATCGTAGGAAATGATGGGTGGTGTCTGGGTCAAAGGTCAAACTCCTTGTATCTATAGGGGAAACACATTTGTCATTGCACGTAATTGGAGTGTCACTTATATGCTTAAAAAAAGGGACAATGAGCATCTGTATTCAAAGAATAGAAAACACAAAAATGAAATTGTTGCATGTACATTAAAAACCTTAAAAACAGTTATTTACATTTCAAGAAGCCCTCTCGGGTTTCAGGGTCAGGCAGGGGTGAAGGCTGAGATTCTGCCATCTGGGCTTGGACCATGGCTTTAGTACCTAGGGTATCAGTCATCAGAGAGGTTATTCTGTATTTTGGTAAGACATTATGGTTTATAAATATATTGAATAATTAATTGGTAGATAAAAAAACATGAAAACGTGGAGAAGAACAAACAAAGAAGAACTAAAAACAGCACAGAGCAAGATCCACTGGAGAAGTATTGTTGAGGCACTTTTCGCCACAAGGAGCCACAAGATGTAAGGTAAGGAATACAATATGATGTACTGTACACCCACCACTTTTGCAGACTGTCACCAGTTTCTCCCTGTAGGAGGAGAGGATTTGGTCACACAGCTCCTGGGTAGCATCAGTCACCACATGACTGAAAGGGGCTAGATGGTCCATGAGGTTGACGTACACACCAGGCAGACACACATCCATCACTCCTTTCTTCCACTCTGAGTACTCCTACAACAAGCAAAATGAAAGTAACCATACACTGTAACTCATAATAACCCTTCAGGATCACATGATGAAGTGACATAAAACTGTTAAATAACCTGCAACTCCTTTTCACTGATCCAGCACTAAGACAGTGGTTTTTTTTTCCCATGAAATGAATGAAAGGAATTTTGTCAGATATGCCTACTCTGTATACACTGTCAACACTCCAAAATCCAAAATAAACCGTCTGTCTCAGAGAACATTCTGTACTAATCCCCAGGTATCAGATCATATGAGGCAAGGTTGACACTGACAGGGTAAAGCTGTGTCTTAAATTTGTTTTTTAATATCCTATATATTTTTACCCGCAGGAAGTCGACATCGGTCTTGTTCCTGGACAGTCTGTCCATTTGAGCCAAGGTTTTCGTCAGCTCTGCCCTCCTCTGCTCAAGATGTGCCTGTATGCCCTCTGCCTGTTTGAGGGCCTGTCTCTGCTCTCCCTGCAGTACCTCCACTGCCCCTCTCCTGGCCTCCTCCACCGCTGTCTGCAGCCTGGCAAACTGCTCCTCAATAACAACACCAACCCCTGCCACAGAAGACTGAAGGGGCAGAGTGCAATTACAGAGACACACACAGAATAAAAACACTGAAGGCTGGAATATGACAATAACATAATAATATCTTGTGAGGTTGTGCTGGGCCATTGTGCATTAGATCAATAAATTATAACACAGGCAGTGGATTCTGGTGTAACATTTGCCTATGCAATGTACCTTAATTGAGGCATTGTTGCTCTGTAGCTTTCCAACTGCCTTCTCAGCTGCTGAGACGCTCTGGATAATCTCTACTTGTTTCTTCTGCAATTCGGTCTGCATACAATCAAACACAAGTGCAACAGATACTACATCAGGTTCTCAAACAAGACCATATGTTGGGACAAATGCCAGAGGATTACTAACATACCATAACTGAGCATTTTGCCCTCTTTTTCCCTGTTTGTAAGAGGGAAGTTAAAGCTCTGTAATCAGACTTAGGAATTCTATTTCAGATATAACAGTCAGTATTAAAAAGATAAGTTTGTGATAATCAAATGAGAAGTCTGCCAACATGTCTTTCTACTAGACATCAGGCCTTGCATTCACAGGAACATACATTAATGTCACTTTGTGTTATACACTGTGAAATTTATTGTACTTTGAGTGAGTGTGTGTGTGTTTATGTGAGTGTGTGTTTAAGACCTCAATTTCTTTGCGCGCCTCCCCTACAGATGCAGATGTGTGCCCATCATGCTCCTGGCTCTCGCAGTCCCGACACACACAGCATCCATCTGCCAGGCAGAAGCGTTCAAGAGGAAGATGATGGACCTCACACGTCCGACACTCAATGTCGTGGAGGGGATCCACCAGCCGATGGTTTTGAAACTTGGCGTTCTCCAGATGGGGCCTGAGATGGGATTCACAGTAAGACACTAGGCAGGTCAGGCAGGATTTTACAGCCTTGCTGTGGTTCTCGATGCAGGAGTCACATAGCACATCATCCGGGAGCAGTGTGTCGGAGTTACTTTCCCCAGATGCAGCCATGCTGGTAGGATCCCCCAGGTCTTTGTTTGCGTGAGAGTTGTCCTGTTTTTCACAAGGTGGCGGATTCTCTTTCATGTTCTCCTCATTGTTTGTGTCGGGAATCTCCATGTCTGAGTGTGACCTACTGTAGTCTCTGCCCGATCAGCCTTAGATACAGCCCCTCTACTCACTGGAGACCTGAACTGGTGAAGCTTCGTGCTAAACTGTCACAAGGCCTAACTTCTCCACACTCCGACACTGCTCTTTCCTGTCTTTAATGCAATCCGAGGACCCCCTTGAGCGCATAAAGAAAGAATTGAGAACCACGCCTAAGATCTTTTGTTAAGTCAGCCAGCCAAAGCATTCTCATTTTTCACCCCTCCCCTGTTTTTCCCTTCTCTTTCCCCTGTATCCAACCTCACTAAGCTCAAGACGCAGCTTGACCAGATCACAGAGATGAGGGGAGGAAATGACGC
Organism: Centroberyx affinis; assembly: GCF_046629955.1. Classification (NCBI taxonomy): domain Eukaryota; kingdom Metazoa; phylum Chordata; class Actinopteri; order Beryciformes; family Berycidae; genus Centroberyx; species Centroberyx affinis. Next base: position 23,943 of record NW_027280675.1, on the reverse strand, counting down.
GTGTATTGTAGCCCAGCAAGGAGGGGAGTAAATGTACTCATGTTCATTACCTATAAGCTACTGACTTGACTTGTTTCTTGTTGTCTTTTTACTTTCAAATTATGTGACAATAATGAATTAATAAAGCTAGAGATGTACACATCAAAACTGTACACGGATACTATTCTAGTTGACATTATCACAAATAAGTAATTCACTGAGACCTTGGCTGAACACTGTTATAGGACCTTTGAGGAGGAGGCTGACAGTGTTTCCTTTTGATAACAGAGTTATGCTGGAATTCTCAGAGGCATTGAGTTTCCAGACAGCAGCGCTTATCTACCACTTCCTGACTTCATGTCATGCAGTACATAGTGAGGAGGCACTGACCCTTGTGTTGTGTGTGAGCAGCTGGTGCAGGATTATTATGACTAGTTGAAGATGCCAAAACAGCCATTTTCCTCTTTCATGCACACACACACACACACACACACACACACACACACACACACACACACACACATATACTTGGCTGTAGCAGGAAATGTAAATAGGTAGCTAGAGTTCCTGCCATGGTAGACTGTCTTTGTAAACAGGTAATGCCTGAGACTGTATTTTCACTGACCTGTAGTTCTGAAACTGCATAATAAAGAACAGTATAATAGACATGTTGCTAAGCAGGAACCCAGCAAATTTCATGAAATTCAGTTATACTTTAGCTACATAAATGAATGAGTATCAGTGTACTTTCTTACATTGTTCTATCTCCCAAGATAGAGTATATGGATACCTCAGTGAAATAGAATACAGCATAATTTAAATTAGTACTTTTATTAAGCCAAAAGTCCACTTGAAAAATGTTCCTTTTTAAAAAATTAGACATTCAATGTTGACATCTTTTCCTTTTCAGATGTAGCCTATCTGCCTATATTAAAAACTATTCAAGACACAAACTGTTGACAAGACTATGATATAGACAAGATATGAGTGCTTTTAAGGTTTATACCTCACTGCATATTCACTGGACATGCAAAATATAGAACTAAAACATGTTATTTTGTGTATTAGAAAAATACGTATCTAAAGATGACATGTTTTCACACAATGCACAATACTATAGAGTATTCAAAAACAGGATTCAATATATTTGCTCACTGACTCTACAAACAATTGGCCTGCATTGCTAGTGAGCCAAACTTGGATTGACATGGCTCACTGTATGTAAACATGTACAGATGTGTGAATATAATGACTGCACATCAGCTGAGTGAGTCAAGGAAAAAAATATTTTTAAAATTGATTAATAAACAAATTGTCATGAAATGAATGTCCAAAGCATCTATTAGAAAAAATACATTTAAACAAATGCACAGGCACAAGCAATGCAGGCACATGAGATGGTAGGACTTACCCCACAGGGGCAAACATGTTCAGGGGACACAGACCACACAATCGACTCTCCATTAATTATGCCACTTGACATACAAGGACACTGCAGGACACTGTACTCTGATAATCGTCATTGAGTTTGTTCATTCATGCAATGCAGTGGACTCCCGTAACTCTGTAAGGCTATGTGATTCTCCTGAGTCTAACAACACAAGGTAAAATCACGACAATGTCCTTTCTGCTTTGTTACCACAGAGTTACCAGAGGAGGTAAATCATTAAGTCCATACATGACACTCTCTCCACAGTGCTCTACTGACCTTTAAGGCTAGATAAGCACGCAGCAGGAGGATCATCGTGTTATCTGTAGAGTAAAATGGAAGACGAGAGAGGAACCATTTCAGAATAAACCATGTTTGTAACAGAAGAGGTTTTCATTTGAAAATAAAATTTCCTCAATGGCTAGATCTCTATGACTAGAAGAAAGATGCATCATTAAAAATCTCATTAAAAAAACAACAACAACCAGCACTTACAGTTCTGTGTCCTCAATGCAGTCTGGGTCCTCAATGGTCTCCAGGCGTCTCTTACAAGCATCTAAGATCTTCTTCCTCGGTCCTAAGGGGATGTGGATGCTCTTGAGGTCATGGTCAGAGCACAGCAATAGCGCTTCGAGGTCGATCTTCTCCCTCTTGAAGATGGAGGTAAACTCGCTCATGCTCTGGGTGGCCAGGAAGACCTCCAGGGGGTTTGTCTCAGGCTCATCGTCGTCGTCCAGCCCCAGCTCCACCTCGTCCCAGGGCAACTCCTGCACGTTCCTCTCCTGCAGGCTGCGTGCACTGCCAATGCTGTCTTCATCCAGACTCGGGGAATGCTGCAGCCTGCTGCGTAAACGTACGGTATCGGCTGACCGGCCCATGCCCGCCACACTGGCCTCATCCCGTCCACCTAGGCCAAACATCCCCCCACTCACATAGTTCCTCCTAAAAACCATGGTGCCCAGACCAGGCCGGTTGAACAGGGAGTCGTGGCCTGAGTCGGTGCTGATCTCAGAATAGTCCACATCGGGCCCATGGAGGTCCGGCTCGCTGATGGCACGTGAAATGGCATCGTCATTGATTCCAGAGAACATGTCACGAACGTTGCGGCGGCCATGGTCCTTTGGGTTGACATAGGTCCCCTGTTTGATGAACATGACATCGTTGCCCAGCTGAAGGCCAGAGAGGGAGCGAACACTCTTCCTTCCATCCTCATAGATTTTGAAGGTCCCATCCCCTTGTTTCCTTCTCTCCAACTTCTTCTGGATCTTTGTCTTCCCCCGGTTTGTGGCATGAAAAGTAGCCTTACAGGATAGGAATAACACATAAATTAGTCATAAGCATATCAACTGAAAAGTAAGAGTAGATTCATGAAAAATCCTGACCTGAGAATATGGCACACTGACGGTAGTTGGATTGAAGTTGTGCATCTTGCGGCTCACAGAGCTGCTGGTGTAACTGGAAAAGCTCATGACATCTGATATAGAAGTCTCAGATGCCTCCTTATGGAACTTCCGCTCCATACGCTTGTGGTGCTTCTTCTGCATCTTCACACACTCTTTGATTCGCCTCTCAGCTTCTCGAAACGCCCGGTCCTTCAGCTTGCCGACAAGCTTGGGGTTGAGGGCTGTCTGCTTGGCAGCAATGGAGTCCAGGTAGCGGACACAGTCCATGTGACTTTTTGCGGCGGCCATGTCCAACGGCGTGTGGTAGTCGTTGTCCAGGCACCATATGTTGGCACCGAAAGACACCAGGAAGGAGAGGCAGTTGTGGTGACCATTGGCAGCCCCCAGGTGGAGTGGCGTGTTCCCCCATATGTCACACTTGTCAGGGTTTCCTCTGTGTGCGGAAGAAATAAGTTAGATACCACCTTTAGACTCAGAGAACTTGAACGAGAGACAGAGACCAATATGTCCTACAGACTTATATATATTATCCTAGAGACTTATATATATTTCCATCTCTCTCGGACTGTTTGAAACATAAATCCCTTATAAAACACTGACCCATCATTGCTAAGAGAAGTGTCACAGTTCCAAAGGCTAAGTGTTAGCTAGGTGCAATACGAGCCAGGATACAGATTACCTTCTTCTTGTCGTCTGTTTAGATGACCCTAAATATAGTGACTCACTCATGAGTAAGCTTATGATTTTTTGATTATGTTTTCAGCACTGACCTGCCATCCATGGGTTGTTCATGGAGTCTTAATTAATAATTTAAAGCCTAAACATTGCGTGGCCTTTATGCATCTGAAAAAAGGTCACAGATCTCTTCTAGGCCATAAACCATTTTAAAAGGCTCAAACCAACTGGCAAATGGCAGGATGGTTTGATTAATCATATCCAGCACAGGGAATTTATTATTATTTGGGGGCATATCGGCAATAATATCATCAGTGCTCACCCTTGGCCAACAGCCCACGACCTTAGGGTTACCTCTACTTGTGCTACACTGTTGCTGTTGGTCTGTAATATGACCACAGGCTTGCCAGCATTGCCATTACACTACCTGTATCCAGTTTCAGGGGGAGGCCGGATAGGTTGTGCCTGACTCAGAAGCACAACTGTGCATAGCTGGTGATGTCATGCTGGATTCCTCAAGTCATAACACATTACAGCTGGTTGGCTAGACAGAGGAAGTGTATGGAGCTTTCTCACTTCTCTTTGCCATGATAGGCTTACTATACAAATCTATGATGACTCATCTATTCTCTGATTACTGGAATTTTGTTGTAATTATTATTCAATCATGCATTAGCATTTCATTTTCTACTGACAACGGAAATTGTTCTAAGGAAAACAGGATGTACATGTAATATACAAGCTGTAGGTGGCCACTGCAACTTTGCATTGCATGGGACTCGAATTTCAAGTAAAATTTTCTGTCCATCTTTCAGTTAAGAACCTCCTGGTGAGTGGTCCCTCCTCTGAATTTACATTTTTATTGGATTGACTGTCTTATCCTTGCATAGCATCAGTTCTCCAATGGAGCCATGTACAGACTGTTCAATATTTGATGAGATGGAGGTGAAGCCATTGTAGAAGCTCAGATATATTATTTATGGATTGAGTTGTAAGGTTTTCACAGGGAATGTGTGTCAGATCTGCTAGACCCAACCAGGGCAGCGATTAGCACCCTCTCACCTGCAGACCCTGATTTCAACCCCCAAGCCTTTGGCCTGGACAGGATTGGGTTCTTATTCTGAGAGCGCAGTGGACAGACAAACACCTCAGTGAAATGGTCATGGTTTGCTACAGTTTGAAGGTGATAGAATGCTTGTCATCATTGTGTGAGATATGATGTACTTGGCTAACAGCCCAGGAGGCACCAATAAAACAACGATCAAACAATGAAATAACACCGTTAACTCGGCACAGAAAGACTGAAATAGATAAAGGAACATGAAAAGATAAACTGCAATTAGCCCAGCGGTAAGTTATGTTATCTTTATTTTGAGACAAAATATTTATTACTTTACTAAACTCAGATTGTATAATAAGCTTGTCTCAGGTAAGGACTTCCTTATATAATAGCTTTATCTATAATAATTTATGTTTCTCCCTGTAAAATGCTGATCACAATAGTAACAGGGCTGCTTTCCTCTTATCCCTCCCCAGTTCTTTATCACATTGTGGGGTGTTTCGCCTTCAATCCCAGCGACAGCTTGATGTTACTGTATACTCAATGCAATATACCTGCCACACATAGCACTGTACTGCATTGTCCCCATAAAGTTGTCAAGCATCATTAAACTTCTCATCATTATTTCCCTGGGTTTCACGAGTTTGGCGTCTCTGTGAAACATTATGGCAGCTATTAATCTTTAATTTTAGAACCAAATGTCAGTCAGGCTTTATTATTGAGGGCCAGTTTATGTTTTCTGTTATCAAGGGAATGCTGTGTCCTTGCGAGGTAAATGCCTTTAATGCCTTGTTTACACTTATTCCGTGGGAAATTTAGGGTATACCTAACCGTAACCCCTGTATTTTCACATAGCTCTAGCTATGAAATCCTTCTTGGTTTGCTGCCTGTGTGTTTTAAGAATGCAGAAGGGACCAGACATAAATGCCCTGAGCACTTCCTTATTTGTGCTCCTACATTGGTATTGCATTCAAGCAACTTGCACCAATCTATTATGTGTGATGTAAGCTTTACCGATATCAAAACATGGTCGCACACACACTGATCCACAGTGTTGTTTCACTGTTATAGTGAGTTACTCAAACTTTACTCAATTATGCACATTCATAATGGGCCCATTTTTCTGGCTGGCAGGCTAACCAGGTCAGCCACAAAAGGAGAGAAATAGGCTTTTGTGTGTTTCCCGGTCCTAACTGTCCCTTCATACAGTATGACATTTGCGCACATTGCTGAAGTATAGGCCAACATTTCTTTGTAGCCTAATTTGTCTCACCTTGAAATGGCATATATCCATTATAAATGTGAAAAACATAGATGAAAGCCACAATGATCTTTCTGGTGAAAACTCATTTCAAGTAAAAACTTTTGTTCCATAACTGTTACATAATGGAACATAAATTTCAACACAATGACCAACAATTTCCATCATATTGATGCCAAGGGTAAAAGTCAAATGCTGCAGCGTGTTAAAATAAAAGTATGTCCTGTTTCTCTGGTAAATCATTTCCCTTTGCATCCAATTATGCTATGTAATCATACAGACCAAAACACTGAAACACTGAATTTACTTAATTACATTTCTTCATAATTTAGAAAGATAAAATATAAAAATATATAAAAATATTTAACTATGTGTTTTAAAAAAAAAAGTCATTGTCAGGCTTTGATCACAGGATTTCAGGACATTTGGTGAAGTGACTTCACGTGTGCATAGTTCTACACAGTGAACAGTTGGCATGGTTTTGGAAATGACAGACCTTTTGACTGTACTGTTTGGACTGAACAACAGTACAAAAACTATCATCAAGTAATTTAGTCTAATCTTAAAACCATTTCGTTCTCGAAACAGGTAAAAATGAGTCGATTGGGCGAGCTAGTGTCACTTGTTTCTCATGCAAATAAAGTGTATTCAAGAATTTCTTAGAATTTCTTCTCAAGTGTGGAATGATCTGCCATATTCTGCCTTGATATTGATATGGGAAAAATCCTGAAACAGGCGAAATTGTCTCACCCCGTTGCGTTGGCAGAAGTTTACACTTGCTTTAAGAAAAAAATAGATTTAATTACAGAATATGCATGAGTTAAGGTGGACATTGTTTCAGGCTGGTGGCTGTAGCCTAGCCTAGTATGTGCATGCAGTGCGCACAGGATATGATGGGCCTTTTATTTGAGGAGCAGCTGGCTTTATATACCCACCCCCTTCCTACGATCAGCCGCAGAGCCTCCAGGTTGCCGTGATAAGCAGCCCATAACGTCGGTGTCATGCCATCTTCGTCCGGTGCGTTGAGATCTTTCCGCGTAGCCTCCCTCAACAGGTCCAGGTAGCCGTCCCGGGCCGCCTTGTGGTACCTGTCATTCATGGTGCAGAATTAATCCAACCTCGACCCCGTTCCGTTTGATCATCATCATCATCGTCCGGCCATGTAGTGGGCGCTGACCGGCCGAGGTGCCACTTTGCTCCACTGTCCCACCACAGCCAGTGTCTCTCCTACACAGTAGAGCCGAGAGATAGAGGCAGAGCGCGTCGGTATCCAGGGGCAGCCGGCACCGGGATGCGCACCGCATGGCTAACAGTGCTCCCGGTGGCCAATGTAGTCCACTTCAGACTGGGGCCCTGCAGTGGTAGACCCTCAAAACACCATTCATCTCTTTACATATTGCCTATGGCTGACTTTAGCATATAATATTCCTATAATATTGCGATAGGGATCTGTAGTGCGTCTGAGGTAAACTGAGTCGTGACCTTATGGGATTTTTATTTCATATAGTATCCCTATAATATTCCTATGATATTCCTATATGGACTTGTAGTGTCTGTGATAGGCCTACTCAGCAGTGAGTTTATAGTGACCCTTTCTTGATTATATATATATATATATATATACATTTTTTTTTAACTTTTTTGTATCACTATAATATTCCTATGATATTCCTATAGGGATTTATAGTGTGTCTGTAGTACTCGGTAATGAGTTTTAAATTACATTATTGTACACTATGGTGTGTTTTATCTCCTATGGTACCACTATAATATTCCTATAAGAGGGAATTTCTAGTTTCACTGGTAGGCTATTTGAATGGCATAGCCTGTCCTAAAATATTTTTGTAAGGACAGTCAAAATGTATGTAAGTGGGGCCTACAGGTACTAAAAAGGAACATAAAAAAATATTTGTGTGTTGAGTGCCTTTGGTGCTGATGATATTCTGTCAGTTTAGGCCTATAGCGTAGAGATTTGGCTACAACCCTATGGGCCAAGAAAAGTAGGTACAGATGTCACTCTACTAATTGCTGAAAAAAACAATTTCCATCCACTTCCATTAGGTTTAGGCTATCTGGAATATTTTCATTGAGTTGTATAGCCTAAATCTCAACAAAACTTTTCTGAAATTTTCATTATTTCCAAAATGTTTATGACATGGGTCTAGTAAGGCGATAACCCATTTATAACTCAGGGATAAACTCATTCAGGATAGAGGTTTCACTTAGGGTTGGTCCGATGCCATCGTCCATTCAGCCTTCTACATCGCAACATCGTGATTGAAAGCCCCCCCCAACCAATAAAAAGCCAATAAGAGAACTTTATCAAAACATTTATCCATAGAACTGATGAATATGTTTTTTAAGGAGTGTCAGCCAGAGAGCGCAAAAATATAGGATGGGTTTATTCTAATTATTATAATAGCTCCTTGCACCTGATTTACTAAAGGAAAAATAGCTTATTTAATCACACTATTTACCACCCAGTGAAAGCATGTTTTAATTTAGGCTCAGACATAACATTTATTTTTAAATCTACCTGGTTTGCGCCTGCCTTAGTAAATAGGGGGGTGAGTCTTTATTTGTATCTCACAACTGAGGATTCAAACTTAACGTTACATACAGAGCGAACTCCGGCCACACTGATCCGTCAGAAAACGGACAGAATTACTAACGGATAGGAACGTCAACGCTATTTTTTTTTTTAAAAACGCCTCTGATTTGCGGTGACGAATCCGTCAAGATAAAGTTCAACTGGGTTGCGCTGCCCGGCGGTGCCCGGACAACGGACAGCTGTCATTGAAAATGAATTCAAATCTACAACGGACTAGTTCTCTCCTATAGGAACCGAAATTTCTGAAACCGAAAGGTAGGAGTCGGACTACTACGCCTACCAAACATTAAGTGAAGTGCTGCAGTTATGCAGTTACATCACTAGGACTAGTATTTAAAAAAAAAAAAAAATTATAATCAGATGATCTGCTTAATGAGGTTGCTTAAGCATAGGCTATAGGGAGGAAAAGTAAGGAAAGACCGGGTGAGTAGGTGAGGATGGGCTGTGGGCTCAAATGTGCAAAAAATAGAAATAGTAATTAATATCCAACATAGGCTACATACTCGTCTATAAAATCCCCCCCCCCAACAAAGATATGTCATCGTCCATCGCGATGTTTCACTGTGGACATCGTCATATGCCAATTTGGTAGACATCGCCCAACCCTAGTGTCACTTTAGCAGAAGAATTGGTATACTATTTCAGAAAATGCTTGTGTGCATTCTTAAGTTTCCACATAAAATACACAACCAATATTCTACTTTTAACTGTTTCAAATGGTAACAAAGATCAGCAATATACTTTTGCCAGAGCAACAATCTTAATGCCATCATCACCCTAAAGTGACAGTCATTTCTCATTTTGTTCTATTCTATCTATGGCATCCATGATTCAGATTGACAGCCCAGAGGCACGCCTGCTCACTTTCTGCTGTTTCCATTTGTGAAATTACAACCCCCCCTTTTCTCCACTACTTGAAATGTTATAGATCGGAGAAGGTTAAAGAATCTCTTGCATAATGGGACTTTTTCTCAGTGTGATTGAGACATAGCCTACACAAGCAGTCATGCAAAAGAACGAGTCATTCTAGTTACACTTTGCTTCTTATTCTGCATTTCCCTGTTCTTCTCAATAAGGTATTGTTCTCCCTCAGAGGTTTCCTCATTTACTGTCAAGATTTTAAAAAAAAGACTTGAATTCACACAAGGAAGGGATCAATGTGTCTCCTGCTGAAGTGTTGACATGGTTGTTGGCTGTTGCAATGGGAAAGTGGCATTGCTCTCAACCCCACCCTAATGCCAAGGATATCAATTAGCCTAAGTACTGATCTCACATAAAGATAATTTCACATGTTTTAACCTACTTGCTCAGGGACTGGAAGTGGCCAGACATACTGGCCAATTGAAACTTCCATGACAATAGGCATGGATGGAGCCCAGCCTTTTCATGTACTACACCTTAGGCATTTCGCATTAGAAAAGGAGCAGAGAGCCATCTCTTCCATGTAACATGAATAGCATTAACGCACTGAAGGTATTCCCTTCAAGCATTGAACCAAAAAGATTGTCAAGTTGGGTTTGCTACACCCATTTAGAGAATTTTGACCACATTTTGATTGTGAGGTGCACCTGTGCTCTGCTGCAGGGCAAAAGTGGATACACTTTTGCAGTACAACCAAATTCAACACATAAAGCCTCTAAAATGTTTAAATGCAAATGGCTAATGGAAAAACTTTTTTTTTTTATCAATTCACGTGTTATCCATTTCTGTTGTTCTCAACTTTCATCATATTTATTTTGGACATGTTGTTAAAACTTCTATAATGAATGATTGGCATTAAAAATGTATAATGTCAAATCAAAAAAGTTGCTGTTAATCTGAAAAGGAACCGGTTTCTTGTATTGTGGATGTTGTGAAAAAAGGCTTTTCTTGGAAAACTCTTTTGAACTTTACATGAATATTTTGTGCAAAACACACTGTGTGTGGTAATAATATGGTATTGTTCATAACAGATTTATTGACATTTATGACTCTTTGTACACAAAGTCCTAGGTAAACCACAGTGGCTGTGGATGGATATAAAAGCCATGAAGGCTGAGACTGCTTCTCAGGATCACACCAGGTAGGCTTCTATAGGTATCCTGATACTTATTCTTGATGTTTAATTCTTATTGTTGGATCAGGTCACTGATTAAATTAATGGAATTTTGAATTGTTAATGGGCCTTGCTTTTTCTATGAAGTCAATATGAGCTGTTTTCACTGATGCTAGAGCTATATCATCTGTCCTGATACTATTCTTATTTTTATCAGATATGGAGAGCTGTGTATTTATCACTGTCCCCAAGTAAAATAGCACAGTTCATCCATGTGAACAATGGTCTTTGAATATCTAAATAGCTTTGTGGATTCCACAGAATGCAGCGCTGTTAACATGCTACACCCCTTGTTATTCTTTGCCAAAACCAAAACCAAAGGAAGAAATCAAATCCCATTTGGCGATTAGAAACTGCTCTTTTGTATAGCACTGATGGGGTGGCAATTATACTTGAGATTTTGGGTTCATGACAAGGTTTCACTTGGGCGGGATCTCTCTTTAGAAGAAGCCTAAGAGTGGGTGTAGCTGTTAAACCTGTAATATCTCAAATAGAGGTAGACATAGCCAACAGCTCATTTGCACAAAGACCTTTGGGAGAGAAATCATGTGTTTGACCACTGGCTATCCATGCGACTGTTTGACCACTGGAAATCCATGTGAACCATGTAGGATGACAGCCAAAGACAGTGAGAGAGGAGAGGAGGCCCACCTGTCCAACAACATCAATGCAGCGGGTCAAGTGGGGAGCGCTCACTGTGAACCCGACCTAACCCTTTCCTCCAGCGGAGTTGTGAGGGAGCACGGCAGAAACTGGGGTTGGCTGCTGTCTGGGATCATTTCTCTAAATGTTCTGATCCTGGGCTGCGCCTTGGTCAGCGGCAGCGCCTACAACAATGTGGCCATCGGCTCCCCTGACCTGCAGATTTTCCTCATCATTCTCCTCCTCCTCACTACCATCTGGATGCTTTATTATACCATCTACATGGCTAGGAAAGATCATGCTGTCTTTTACCAGGACGGCCACGCTGGACCCATATGGCTCAGGGGTAAGAACTTTTTCATCCCTGTGTTATATTTGCTTGTGAATCATTCATTTAGTTACTGACCAATTTGTAATGGTTTTATAACTTTTCCTTATTCTACATTTTCCCATTCCATGTTTATTTTTTTCCTTCAGGAGGACTTGTGCTGTTTGGACTCCTCAGTCTTATCATGGACATTTTCAAGATTGCCAGCTATGTGGGCTACCTCCACTGCGATTCTGCTGTCAAAGTTGCCTTCCCTGTCGTGCAACTTCTTTTCATAATTGTGCAGGTAAACATGCCAGCATCCTACAATGATCACAACATAAATGCTGAGTGACTGAGAAATCAATAATTTAATTTGGTCTTTATAGTTACAAAGTTTTTGATTATTGTGAAATCAATTTTCAGACATACTTTCTGTGGATCCATGCCAAGGACTGCGTGCAAGTGCAAAGGAACATTACACGGTAGGTGATTAATAGATTTTCCTATCTGTTGCATTATTCACTGTCATTGTTAAAATGCTGTGTCATTATGTCTCATAAGTGTATGTGCAAGGTTTTTAAAGGAATATTTCACTTTGATGAAACATTTTAATTTAGTAGAAAACGTAACTGTTAACCTTTTACATTTGTTGCCTTGGAAATTCAAAGTGACCATATTATTATGATCAGGATTATGAAAAAGGAAAGCAATACAGTGTTAACCTGGTGGAAGCCAATATCAGTAACTGAACTTATATGAGTGCATGTGTGCTAAAAATTATGACATTTTTCAAAATATCACTTAAAGGGACATCGGCTAAAAGCTTAAAGCTGATCACAAATACTTTTTGTTTCTCATCATTGTTGCCTCTTCCTTCTCTCTTTTCCTCCGATTTCCCCCCCTCTTATTTAGCTGTGGGCTGATGCTGATATTGTCCACAAATCTAGTTTTGTGGATGACAGCGGTCACCGAGGAGTCCCTTCACCAAACAATTATCCCAGAATATCCAAACACCACTAAACACTCTGGTCGAAGAATGTACAATGAAAAAGGTAATCAACGTAGATGAAGCAATCAAAGTAGATAAAGCAATCACTCACATGTAAAATAACACTTCTCTCATACTTTCTTGTCTTTCAGCAAGTTACGGTGATGATAAATGCAAGTGCAGCCACTCTTCATGTAGCGTCTTCAAGGACGCCTACTACTACCTGTACCCCTTCAACATTGAGTACAGTCTCTTTGCTTCTGCCATGGCCTACGTTATGTGGAAAAATGTTGGTAGAATAGCAGATGAACACCACCACCACAGCGCCACGTTCCGTCTCAAGGACGTATTTCTGGGTCCTCTGACGGGAATTCTCTTGGTGGTGGCGGGTCTAGCAACATTCATAGTGTACGAGGTGGAAGTGGAGAAGGAGGACGATGACAAGAGAGACAGAGTGCTGATGATGCACTTTATCATGAATGTAGTGATAGTGAGCCTGATGTCTGTCTCCACTGTGGTCGGCTGTGCCATCTACAGGCTGGACCATAGGGAACACGTCTCTGAGAAAAACCCCACACGCAGTCTGGATGTGGGGCTGCTGGTGGGAGCGTCGATGGGACAATTCATCATCAGTTACTTCTCTATTGTGGCTCTGGTGGCAACCGGTGCCAAGGGCTACCTGAACGGCCTCAACCTGGCCTGGGCAATCCTGACTGTGGTCCAGCTGGGCCTGCAGAACTTCTTCATAATTGAAGGCCTGCACCGGGAGCCCTTTCACGAGCCGCACCCCGTCAATGTTTTTACAAACCCATACGTGCTGCAGGCGAGCAAAGAGCTGAGCAGCCTCGAGGGATCAGACATGGACACCAAGTCCAGCCGGGTACTCACGGCCCACAGTCTGCACGGCCACATGTCGCACATTCCTGAGCACAGACCCAGACTGACATGGAAGAGGAGGGTGCTGAAGGAGGTCTGCGCCTTTCTGCTGCTCGCCAACATCATCGTGAGTACAGTTCTTCCTCACTGTAGACTCTTCAAACTCACTGTTGTTGTTAAATCCCTCAAATAGTAAACATGTTCTCTCTTTTTGTCGACAGCTCTGGATCATGCCTGCATTTGGTGCTCGTCCCCAGTTTGACCATGCCACCGAAATTGAATTCTACAAATTCAACATGTGGGCTGCTATTGTGAATATTGGACTTCCTTTTGGAATCTTCTACCGAATGCACTCAGTCGCCAGTCTCTTTGAGGTGTTCCTGACCTCGTAACGCCGCAGGAGGAGGGAAGTGAACGGCGAACTGTTTTGACATTATATAAAGCAGTTTTGTATAAATTATAGTTTGTTTTGATGATGATACTCTGTTATTTCTTTATAAAGTTGTGAAGTGGAATATATACTGTATATTGACTGGCATGTATCTTTACTGTATTGTCTCTCATTATTGTGCTGTATACTTGGCATTTCATTTTGGGAATGTAAAAATTATAAATTCTATTTTCAAATGTCAAATGATTTCATGGTTCAGCCTGTGTATCCTCAAAATAAAGGCAAGCAATAAAAGAAGCTGAGTGAATAAAGATGAATTCATTGTGTCACCTATTATGATTATTATTAAAATTATTATGATCATTATTATTAGTAGTAGTACTAGGCTAGTAGTAGTAGTAGTAGTAGTAGTAGTAGTATTAGGTCTAACACAAGAAGTGGTGTTAGTAGTAGTAATAGTAGCAGCATGAAACACTTTTAATACAAATTTAGCATTAAGTTTGAGTGAAGATTATTTCATTAGCGGTGTATAAGCTACAAATGCTAAGAATATCTGAATAATCAAACAGTCCTAAGAAATGCTTTTCCAAAGTCTCTGTGAGAAAGAAACAAACGTGTTTTGTCTGCATTATAAAAATCACGAGCAACTTCTGCTCATAATGTGGGGCTGGGTAATGTAATGAAGCCATGCCCAAAAATAGGCGACAGAAGGAAACACGGTGAGGAGCGGCTGCTTGGAATTTAAGTCAGGCAACTTTCCCGACAACTTTCCGTAGCACGGTTTGTTTACAACCACGTCACCAGGAAATACATCTAGAGCGTCAAAATGTTGAGACAGGTGAGCGGTGGGCTATCTAATGTATCAATATTCACAAACAATAGGCTAAATGTACGCGTATACAACACGTTGTAATCGATATATTGCACTTTCTAAAATATTCTTAAGTGTTAATGATGAAATCAGCTGTTCAAACTAAGCTGAGAAAAAGTTGACGAACAGTTGTTAATTGACGTTTAGTCTACTGCAAGTAGCGCTGTCTTTGTTTGCGCCCATTATCACATTTTTTAAACTAACTTTTATTTTTTACTTTACAGGAGGACGCTCCCCTTTTTGGTGAGGATGATGATACAATAAACCAAAGAAAGTCTAAAATTAGGTGAGAGTTTGTGTTGTAATTGTGATCTGACTAGATTCGGTGCTGCAAAGACCGCATCTAGCGACCATGATAGTTTTGAAACAACTCTAAAGAACAGACCATTATCTGTGCTGCAGGCATCCACTGGCCTCATTCTTCCACCTCTTCTTTCGCACGAGTGCCATCTTGGTCTACTTGCTGTGTGAGATCCTCAGTAGTAGTTTCATCGCCTGCATGGTCACCATCATTCTCCTGCTGTCATGTGACTTCTGGACAGTCAAGGTGGGTATAGGCCTGTGAGGTCTCGGTGAGATTGGGAGGAAAGTCTGTGTTCACCCAGCTTTCATTTAGACAGATATTCTGTTTGGTGGTGTTGTTTTTTTTCAGAATGTGTCTGGCAGATTACTGGTGGGCCTGAGATGGTGGAATCAAGTGGATGAAGATGGCAGGAGTCACTGGGTGTTTGAGTCAAGAAAGGTAAGCATGAGTTCATTAGGCACATCCCAAACGCCCAGTGGCCTACCTGCATGAAAAACATCTATGCCATATTCAGTATGGAACTAATCGATAAGGACCTTTCACCAGTTAGGCATTCCCACAGTGTGTATGGCATGGTAACAGGAAATAGAGACAAAAAAATTACCAGAATTCTTCATGTTCATGAAATCTTCAGGTTCATGAAAGTTCATGGAATCTAAAAGCCCTCATTACTTTACCTCTTTACAAAAAATGTCACCATGGTAGCAGCCTAGACTATCCTGAAGGTAATAGAGACCATCCAATAAATATAAGGATATTCAAAGTAACACAGACACTATGATTGTGTTGTTATTTACAGTTTATTGACCGTATCATGCATCACACTTTGTGTCTTTCATTAAGATACTAATTTAACATTTGTCAGACAGTCAGTGTTACAGCTAATATGGCTGTGATGTAGCTGGATGACCTTTTTGGACAATTAAAGATAGTAGAGCACAACTACATTGTCTTCTCTTAGAAATGCAGCGCAGCGTAATGATGACACCTCATGGAGGACAATCGACATGACTTCCAAAGTGCCACTACTGTTCTGTAAAACATTCGAATAACAGATTGAGATGGAGCTTTGTAAATAAATTGATTGAAATGAAACCTTCTTTACTTTTGCGGATAGGCACAAAGTAAAAACACTCCCTCCAGTGCCGAGTCCCAGATCTTCTGGCTTGGCCTCATTGTGTGCCCTATCTTCTGGATCATCTTTGTGTTCAGTACAATCTTCTCCTTCAAGATTAAGTGGCTGGTCAGTTCAATGCTTTTTACCTGAATGACAACTTAATTTCTGTCTGTCAAAACAATTTCTGGGTCATTTCTCATTCCGGTCTCATTCAAATGCAAATTCTGATACCTGGCTGTAATGTTGCCCTCCAGGCGGTGGTAATTATGGGGTTGGTTTTACAATGGGCCAACCTGTACGGCTATGTCAGATGCAAGGTGGGAGGGAAGAACAACCTGAGGAACATGGCAAGGAACTATCTCGGTGTCCAGATTTTTAAACAGGTATGTGAAAAATGCCCATAATTTACTATAATATACATACATTTTTGTCCTATTCACATGTCACCTCAGTATTTCCATTTTATTTTTTTCTCTTTAGGCAATGAACAGAACAGAGGAGCCTTAGAGATAAAGAGAAAGAATGGCGAGCATCTGCAATGTGAGATGGAGTAGAATGACACATTATATTTATGCTTACTTAGTTCCTGTTGAACAGGTGGCTGGTATCTCTCTTTTCTGAGGGTGTATGGGTATTAGTTACTTTACTTACATTTTGGTAACATATATTTTGTGTGTGTTTTTCCTCTTAAGTCAATGACTGCTAAATTGAAGTATAATTGCCAAAAATTTGTAATTATTCTATTAAAATATTATAGTCTGTAGCTCTTTTTGAGATTTAATTTCATACAGCACCTATTTCAATTTCAATTAAAATGTCAACTTTTAGAATTGGTTCGCCTCTGATTCCTACAATTTTTTCCACCAAAATGCACGGTTGGGGGCGGTAATGGGCAGTGTGAAGCAACTGTAAAATTTAACCCTTATAGGTTTTAAGTTGTGGTCTAACACACAAAAGCAAATAATCCTATGATTTTTTTTGTTATTAGAATCTAAATACCACAGCAAAACTACTAAGTCCTCATAGTAATATTGTAACAGAAGAATGATAGTGATTCCATAGGAGATAAAAATACCATAAAGTATGATAAGGTCACATTAAACTCACTATTGAGTACCACAGATACATTATGTCTGTATAGGAATATTAGCCTATAGTTATTCTTTTTTTTTTACCAGGGTAAACTAATGTTAGTGTTATTAAGGCCTATCAGTATATTCACTTATATGGTTCATGGTATTAAATAGCTGTCCATTAACAGCTTTTGTTTGATTAGAAACACTGTCGGTGAAGATGGCCAGGTATCTAAACTGTGTGACCTTCCCCTCACAGCCTAAAAATAACCTTTCTCACATACAACCTAAATAATGAAACAGATCAGAATCTATGAATTTTGAAAATGTGGAGAAAATGAGTGACCTAGGTTATGTCTCCACCTTCACGTCATTCAAGCATCGCCTTTAGCACCGGGAGAACTCTGTCATTTCGATGCACACAAGGACAGAGAACCTACCTCAGGTCAGAGAGACTCAGTTGGGGGTGAGATGATGTCAATTTTAGACGATACAGGCCCCAGTGTCTGGCACAGACTTCCCCTCCCCATTTATTTGTTTTTTCCCTCTTCATAAAGACCCACAGATAGTTTGTATGAATATAGCCTGCTTTGAGAAGATGAAGAGAACAACTGAGGTCTTTCGTCAAAATGTATTACCCTGTTTTTACATATTCTTTGCCTTTTACTACTATTTGTTTTATGTTGTTGAAAACAACACTCTTAATGTCCCTGCAGCATGTCAGCTTTGGCTTTGAGTTCTGCACACTGTTGTGGGCTTATTGTAAGCCTCTGACACCCATTCACATTTTGGGAGTGTTGAGCCCATTCCTAAACATGGGTTTGCCACCTGGTTGGCAAACAGACTACAGAAAGTAGTACATACAGTATCTTCCCAACTTCCTTGTGTAGTTTTAGCTGGTGACCCACAGGGGGAGCTCACTTACTGTTGTGAAAGAGTTGACTGTTGACATTAAGGCAACCTATGATTCTCTCTGTGTCGCTGTAGGTGGGAATGAAAGGGCAACACACAGACATCAAGCAATGGCCCTGACAGGCAAGAGAAGTGGCTCCTTGAACATTGTCAGTAAGCCTAAAACACAGATGAAAAGTCATCATGTGACCATAATCTTGATGAGCCACTTAGCTCCTTTGTGCAACCAGGATCAAATAGTTTTCTCAGCAAGATCCCATCTTGAATCAAGATCTTCTGCAATCTCGTAACAATCTCTCTAGACAGTCAGACAACACTCAGCAAGAATCCACCACTAATGGAAGTTTCTGGACCAGTTAGGACCAGCTAACCCTTCAGGCTCCAAAGATTGCAGCTTCAAGCCCTTCAAAGACTTTGACACAGCGGGACTAAGGAGCTCCCTCACTAAGAAGACAGTGTCATTAGACAGAAAGGCATCTCTGGAGTCACACCCAAACATCATCAACATCAAACACTTTGGTGAGTTCAAACAGAATCCAGATTTTATACCTCACCATTACACCAAGAAATAATACTAGTCCAGATTATTTTGGTTGTTGTTTTCAATGTATGTATCTGTGTATTACAGTGGAAACTGATACCTCCCAGCTATGCTGATTGTGTGCAGACATCACCACAAATAATATAAGGAGACAGGCAACCAAGACAATTGGCACAAACTTAAAAAAAAAACACTGGTATTTCCCTTTAACCTCTCATTAAAGCTTTGTTTTTCTTCACCTATAGCAGAAAGCTATAGACTGCCAGCTGGTCAAAGAGATGTTCAGGGTAAACAAGAGGTCTTCTTATATCATCATCTGTAGGCCGTGTGTTCACTAATATGTGGAAGCAACACAATTGCTTTAGGGCTGTTGGTAAATTGAGAAAGCTTGGTCAGTCCCAGATCCAGACCTGTGTGCTGCTGACATCTCCCAAACTGTCCCAAACCACCTGTCCAGTTCAGTTCACAATGCATCACTACATTTGATTGATTTAATTAATTTGATTGAATAGTTGAAACTCTGTAATCACTTCATAGTATTCTTATATACAACATTATTCTTGTGTTGTCATGCGGCTGATCTGAAATAATGCCATTCAGGCGCGAAAGGTGAAATTCCTTTATTCATTTCTTTGTTTGATTTTCACAGATATGCCAACACAAATTTGACCAAGCACCCTGAGAGGTACAGCAAGTACATCCCACAGCAGAGAGAGAGGTGAGGACACGATTTGACACATCAGACTGAACGTGAGGATAAATAAATGCAACAACAAACAACAGCTTAGGCATTTCATAACCTCTTGTCACTCAACAGATTAATTATTTCTTTCAAGTGGCTTAGAGAAGCTTGTTGCTTATAGTAATGAGGTGCAGTATGAGGCAAGTTAGCTAGTTATATTAGTACCAGAAATCAAAATGATCAATAGAACATGGATAGCTGATAATTACATAGCTCATGGAGGAAAAGTATACAATACCGATAAACAAATAGATCCAGAAATAGATCCTGTCCAGTTTGTTGGCATAGTGCTGGCATCTCATGTTCTCCAGCTCCTTGGCATCAAGAGCCTCCAGGAAGTTGACCACCTTATGGAGCATTTGACTCTCCTCCTCTGCTTTCAGCTGGACGACACTAATGTCAGCTTTGGCTTCTGTATGGATTGAAGTGGCAATTAGAAGAGGCTACATGTGCCATACAGAATGTTGGCCAGAGTCATTGTTTTTCAATATTTGTCTATCAGGATCAGACAAAAGTCTGATCAATTACAGTCTTTCCTCTATTATGTAATATTTCATTGGGCATCAAAACACTTGACTTGGAGTTTTGCAGTATAGACTCTTCACATCTTTCTCACCCTCATCCCCTCTCTCCTCCTTGTCATCTGTGTTTTCCGGTAATGCCTTTTTGAACCTGCGGCAGGAAAGGAAGCCGCCATCTTTGGCCACCCGTGTAAACACCATGGACACCAGCATGCTCAACACCAACAAGACCAGACAAATACAGAAGTGGGTTCCTGTGGAGTATAGCAGCAGGTTAGTGGTAAAGATGTGGAAACTGAGACTCACACTGTGATGCAGACACAGTGCTCATGTAGTTATATACTGCGCGTGTGTGTTTGTGGCGTGCGTGTGAGATGACTGACGGATGATGGGGCTGCACTGGCTGTCTCCGGGGAGCAGGTCATTGAGGATGATGAGGAACATGGTGAAGCTGAGCACCAGTGTGACCTTGAAGCAGTTGCGCTCCCCACCTCCTAGCGGCAGAGAGAAACTGACCACATCAGCCACGATGATCAGAATGCTGGGCAAGACTAGTGATATGAAGGGGTTGAGGTATCTGATGCTCAATTCCACCTGAAGATTAAAGTAGACAGTCAGGATATCACAGCTGAAGTAGGATGGTAAGAGTTTTTTGCATTGCTTTTCATAAGACTTGAAAGACAATACCCTACTATTTTATTCATTTTGAAGCTGACTTATGAAGAGCAAAAAGCATTACCTCTTTCTTAAGACTTTCCAGTCTAAATTTATCAGTCTATTACTAAGACAGAATGCAAGATTTGTAAATGCAGAGGAAGAATCCACCTACTCTAACACATATCATCAATCTGCCAGCTGGTCAAAGCTGGCAGATTGCTGGTTATTTTGTGATGAAGTTTGTAATTAACTTTTTTATTTTCTACTTTTGCCTCAACCTGCCTCATCTACTTCTACTCCAGTTAGTGATTTCCTACATTTCCCAGAGTGACTTTCAGCAACCCCTACAGAACCGCGTGAACTTGTTGCATTCAGCTGTGGGTTGAAGAAAGCATTAGCAATAGCTTAGTAAGAGCAAGAGCACAATACCTTTTCCAGTCTATTGAGGCTACTGTCGGTGGAGAAATTAGTATCTCTGCCTCTTTGATGATAAATTTTGCAAAATGGTGAATCTGGAAAGAAGCCCTTGCTCTTTAAATCTGAGGGACTGACACCAAAACCTGACATTTACCATTGATGTTTTGCACAGTTTAAAAAAAGCCTAGTATCAAACTCTGTTGTAGCTGCACTGGAAATATCTTGAAGTGATGTCACGCTGTACATTTGTCCGGTTTTCCATGGGAATAAGAAAAATATACCACCAAACAACAAAATTGCATACATTTTTTTTGTTTAGTTTTTTAACAGTGTTTAAGTGTTTTATGTTTAAGTGCCTGAAGTTTAATACCAGTATTGCAAGGATATGGTGGATCGTTACCTATAATAAGGATAAATGACAGGTCCTCTAATGTATTTACTTACCATGATGTAATTGCGGTCATCTCTTTTTTTTTGGAGGGACACACCATCAGTGCGCCAGTCTCCATGGTTACCATCAATCATCTTCAAATGTCCCATTCTCAGCTCCATTCCACATCCTGAATAAAATGTAGCCTATTTCAGCCTTGTTTACTTTGAATATTCAGAAGGCATACTGACAGAATATATATTTTGAACCAGATAATATCGAGGGTTTGGCGCAAAAGTGACATTTTGGCTGAAAATAAGTTCTTACATAAACTAAGTTAACACAAAGGAGAAAAACAAAAAAGAATCAAGTGAAAGTTTGGTGCAAAAAGGGCGTTACTCCACTTTTGCCCTGATTAAAGCTTTATAATTATCTGCACTTAACTCCCTCTGCACCCTGAATGATGTGTTACATGACTAAAACTGCTAAAATGTCACAGAACAGATTTTATGAAGCATAACTGGAAAAGTACCAACTAGTTTTCTATCAGATTGCATGGCAAGGATTATCATCTGTGTGGTTCATTTTAGATAACCATTTAATTTCACTTCACATTTACATTTAATTTCACTTGACTCAACACATACAGCGATATCTTATGATGCTGCATGGGATCAGTAGGCCTACTAGACCTAGTAGGTCTGTCTGTGCAGCAGAGGGTGACTAATGGACCTCATGTTGAAACAGTTATCATAATTCATTACATACCTTGCCATACAATGTCTCATAGACACTAGTGCTTCAATTCGTTTACACCCAAATTCAGTTACACCAATGTCTTATAACTGCAGTTCTAATGCATCAATAAGCATTATATTTTCTTACAAGCTGCAATATGTATATATATATATATATATATAGACCTACTAGGTCTAGTAGGCCTACTGATCCCATATATATATATATATATATATATATATATATTATAGTAATAGAAAATTACCAGAAAAGCTTATTATCTGAGATTACATTTTAACTGTTATGGAACTGTTATTTAAAAACAACCAAAACAAATAGGTTTATATGCAATATCAGTTTTCTGAAAAAAGTAAGAATAGTTCCCATATTGTGTTTGCAATCATTTCAACTGTTGTTTTTGCTCACCTGTACCATTAGGAAAGTGTCGCCCACGGCCCTTTTGCTTGAAACCATTGATATAATATTGTTTGTTTATTATTATTATATTATATTACACTTACCGAGCACTTTATTAGGAACACCTACACCTGCTTATTCATGCAATTATCCATTCAGCCAATCATGTGGTAGCAGTGCAATGCTTAAGATCATGCAGATACAGGTCAGCAGTTTCAGTTATGTTCACATCAAGGTGGTCATGTTCACATCAAGCATCAGAATGGGGAAAAAATTTGATCTCAGTGACTTTGACCATTGCATGGTTATTGCCATGCCATGCCAATACTCAAACCAGACGGGCTGGTTTGAGTATTTCTGAAACTGCTGATCTCCTGGGATTTTCACACACAACAGTCTCTAGAGTTTACACAGAATGGTGCGAAAAACAAAAAAACATCCAGTGAGCGGCAGTTCTGCGGACGGAAACGCCTTGTTGATGAGAGAGGTCAGAGGAGAATGACCAGACTGGTTGGGGCTGACAGAAAGGCTTCAGTAACTCAGATAAGCTCTTTACAACTGTGGGAGCAGAAAAGCATCTCAGAACGCAACATGTCACTTTGGTAGCCGGTTGACACTGAGCTGAAAGCTGATACCTACCCAGTATTAGTAAGGTCTTCCTAATAAAGTGCTCGGTGAGTGTATATTAATATTGTATTATTACACAGAAGACAGCATAGTAATAACTGAGCTCACCGTCATTGGCCCAGGCTTGGATTGCAACAGGACATTTGTCAGCAGCAAAGGGATAGTTGAACAGGTTGACTTCACAGTCCACCTCTGCATTTATGATCACATTGTGCCTCACGGTGCCGTTGTGGTACACCAGCAGATCGCGGGAGCTGTGCTTCATAGTTGTGCTTACTCTACAGACATGAGAGAAACCAGGTGTTTCAGCTTCAAGATGTTCATGACTTGAATGAGAATTTAGTGGGAGGCTATAATGAAGACATGAAAATGAACTACAATCCACAAAGAAAACATGACAGGATAGTTTGAGAGTCTTATCTGATGTAAAAGACTTACGCATTAGTTACATGGAGTTCTGGGTCCAGACTTTATGTACTGGCAGGACGACCTCATCATATGGGTAGACTGATGTGTTCCATGCCAAGTCGGGATCCCTCCACATCTGTGGTTTAGAATCAAAATGACAGTGATTAAAACAAACTAAGAAGAAGTGTTTTCTCTTTGATCATTTGAAAGTGTCTTGAAGCTTACAATTGTGGCTTGCAGACGACTATCAAAGCGGAGCTTCTTTGTGTCCTGTTGAAAAAAAATGAACTAAGGTTAGGCAAGGTCTAATCGCTCTAGTGTTGGGGATGCTGTAACATTCTTTGTGTTTGTCTGTGTATGTCAAAATACTGTAAAAACTGTTACTGTGCAATAAGATGAATTATGTAAAGGTTTCAACGTTTTAGGTTTTCATCAAAACGCATTGTCAACAAATTTTCAGCAATGAGTATAGCTCTGAAAATAAACTTGTTGATTATTTTTCATTAAT
>NW_027280674.1:0-26716 GCF_046629955.1 Centroberyx affinis | reverse complement strand
CATGGTATGATATAGCATTTATTCAAGTTATTCATTTATAGCACAATATTACTACAGAGAAAGACACCAATGGCTCAATGAAATGTTTGAGGCCTCAAAGAAATGCAGCAGGAGCCTTGACAGCAGACAGACTCATATTAAAGCTGTAACTCCCCCATGTGAGGCTGATGAGGGCCTGGTTTCCCAAAAGCATTTTAGTATTAACCAAGAGCATCTTGCTGCTAGGATGCTTTTGGGATCCTGATCCCAATACATTGCTGTCTACACAGTGAATCATCTGATTTCACCTGTTTTTCCCTCTTACAACATCAAATGTATGTTACAAGAGGGAAAAGTGTAAAATTTGAGTGTAAGTCTAGCCATAGTGTTTCATTTGGGGACAATATAACTAACTGTAACATGTAACATTTCACTGACACTTAGGATGCTAAAACGTAGGATTTGTTTTAGGCTTGAACAGGTTAAGCAAGTGAAATTAGATAAGTGAGTGAAAAAAAATCATACCTTTGCAGGGTCTTGGAGAAGGTGCTTACTGATAAGTAAGTGGTGAATGCACGCTCAAAGCAACAGCAGACAACAAGGTGAAAACACAGTCAATCGCAGTCGTGAAGACGTGGTGTGTACGCAGAGGGAATCCGTGTAAACTGACACACAAGGCGCATCTTGGACCTGAAACTCTGATTCCATAGATTCTAAACTCTACAACTCTCCATTGTGCCCTGTGACATCACAGTTCAATGTTGAAGAGATGCTGCTAAAATGGAAATGCCCTATTTTTATTGCTCAGTGTATTTAGTTTATTTTATTTTATTGTATTTTATTTTATTTCTGGGGCAGTCCAAGCTGGCAGCTTTGAGGAACAGGGAAAACAATAGGTGGGGTCAGTGGAGGCAGATAGGATTTGCATTGATACCGCTCCATTAAAAACAAAGACACAGATGACAATGAAGTACATGAGATAACAGTCACACAGCATACCATACATACACACCTAAAAACACACGTGCCAAATCCATACCTACACATTATTCTTACACTGTGCAAAGAGTGCCCACCCTTTAATAAAGTGACCTAATGCCTTACAAAGGCCCTTCATTTACCTGACTTCTAATACTTCCATTAAAATTCACCTAGCCTGCACATTCAGGTGACAAACAGTCTCTGTGTAGGTGTCATTATGGAGGCATGAGGTTGGACAGCTAATGCTCTGGTACCTTTTCCTAGAAGGAAGGGGTTTGAAGAAAGAACTGGCAGGGTGTGAAGGGTTGGTGGACAGTTTCTCCCTGTGAATACAGGTGGCATATGGAGCTCACAGCCAGTGATCTTAGATGATCTGCTTGTAACTCTCTCTAGCTGCTTCCTCTCTTGAGCTGTTGTATTGACATACCATGTTGTGATGGAGAGGGTTAGCACACTCTCAGTGACAAGCCTGTAGAAGTGATCCATAGCTTCGAGAGTCACAGCAAATTTACTGAGCTGACGCAGGAAGAAAAGTCTGTGATGGGCCTTGCTGATTATAAGGCTGGTGTTGGCCTCCCGCTTCAGTGTATGGGAGATGGCAGTCCCAAGAAACTTCAAGCTTTTAGGATTTTATGTGTGCACAAGAGAGAATGAAGAAATAAAAGGAACAAACTATCTTTTACTATTATTTATTTCTGCTGAAAACCTTCTGGAAGAGATTTATACTAATTTACAATATCTCCCCAAACTTTCCTTTTTTATTTTTAATATTGATTTGTTTATTTTTTCGCCTCTCCTCACCTCCACTTCTCTTAGCGCCTTTGTAAATAGGCCAATATATAAAATCTTTTACTATTTGATTGTGTATTTTCAAGAGAGGGGTCCATATTAGATATAGGATCCTGGGATCCATGCAATGAGATTAGCATGGAAAACCAATTACGCTACTGCGGGGGATGGTGGCAAATTATGGAAGTTGTCAACGTTATATGTTTTTTTCTTGTTTGCTGGTTTTTTGTTTTTTTTTGCTGTTATGTTAATTATGAACAAAAACCAAGGGAAGATTACAATGGTACGAAATCTGTCAGGTGTTGGTCTAAGAAGAGGCAGAAAAGAAGAAAGAAGAAAAAAGGAGAGCAAGGGTGGAAATAAATAAATAGGCTACATGGGTGAAATTACTATAGTTTCATTGAATGCTAATGGTCTTAATAATCCAATTAAAAGAAAGAAAATTCTTCAGAGACTTGAGAAAAAAAGGGTGATGTCATATTCTTGCAAGAAACACATTTGAATAGAGAAAAACATGACAAGTTGGAGAAAGTAACATCAGCTCAAGTATTTGCATCATCCCATAGTACAGCAAGAAGAGGGGTGAGAAAGCATGTATCATTTGAAACTGAAAAATGTATAAACGGTAAAGAAGGAAGATATGTTTTAGTGATAGGAAATATAGAAAACATACAAATAACTCCCCGGACAGGATTCAAACTTTATGAAGAAGAATTTATAGTAACAGAAGCAAAAGGTATAATGGTAATGGGTGGAGATCTTAACATGGCTATGAATGTAAGATGAAACACAAATCAGAAAAAAACAGCAAGTTTTGAGAAGAGCGGAGAAAGAAATAGGATTGGTTGATGTTTGACGAATTTTAAATCCGCAGGTTACAAAATTCACATACTACTCTGAGGCACATAAAATATGTAATCCTTAAAAACTTGTGTTCCCAATGTACTGGTGGGAATGAAAAAGTGGACAGATATGGCCTTCTGTTGCCGATATCGCCAATTTAAAACATAAGGTTTCACTGGACCAAATTACACCCAGAAGTAGGCTGTCTTTGACCTTGATGGTAAAATTCATGTTTTTGTGATGAGTAGTTTTTGAACAACCTTGATTTAGTTTTTCAGGTCTGTATCAGATCAGTCACTATAACATTATGTGTGGGACAGAAGTGGAGGCAAAGAGCCGTGGCTATGCATATTTAAATATGCGACATGTAGCATTTTTAAACATCAATATATCATTGTCAAATTAATTGTGATGCCATGTTATAATTACCATAAACAAGTGAGACCAGGGCTGAGATGATTGGTAGCCTCTATCTCATGCCAGTAAGTGCGAGTGTTTCTCAAAGTTAAGACCACATTTCCCATAAACCCTGTTGCTTCCTCTCACAAAGAGGATGCTGCTAGAATAAGAAGAAGAAGGATCTCCAGATCATCACCAACAACCTTGTCATTTCATTTATTTCCTATGCTCCCCCAGTGCTAGTTTACTTAATGACCCGCATTGAGAATATGACTGAAGTGATCTTCTGGTGCCTTGTGTCGATTCCAGCACTGTCCATCACTACAATAGCAAGTGCAATTCTGCCCGTGTTGTATTTGAACAATCTAGGAAAACTGGACTGGCTAAAATGTTGGAAGAGAGAATGAACCTCATGCAACTTTGTTGTCAAAAACATGCAAGTAAGGTGGATTGGACTCTAAATTGCACATAGGTGGAAGTGTAAGTGTGAGTTTATCTGTGCTGGTCCTGCGATGGACTGACAGCCTATCCATGGTGTTTCTCTTCCTCCAACCAAATATTATTCATTCATTCATGTAATTTGATTGTAAGATTAATTATAAGCATTATTTATGCAACCATATTTATTTTGGGTCATTTCATATAGTTCAACAACTTTTTACTTTTTACTTAGGTTGCGTACATCATTGCTGGAAGCTTGTATTAACTATGTCTGTGTGTGTGTTGTATGTGAATGATGATGTCCTTAATTGTTCAGTGTCAAATTGCATATTCGAAGCAAGGAAGTGATCAATTACAGAGATACTAAGAGGCATTGTAAAATTGTATGTATATGTAGATTAATCAAAGCAAATGAGAGCATATGAATTTACTGACAAACAGGGATAAATTGGGGCATCTAAGGAGTATAAGGACAACTTTTGGTGATGATTCAAATACTTTGACAGAACTTCAAGAAAATGCAGGATTGGAGGGAAAATTCATTATAATTTTTTGTTATGTTTTTTATAATTTTAACTCTATGTTTTTCTCAGCCATGTATTGCACTCCACTGCGGCAGAAAACAAGGAAGATAGCAAAATTTCAGATAACTGACATTTTGATCTTATCTGATGGTTCATGAAACTTGTGTGCTACTGTTTCATATGAGGAAAGCTCACTATACGGCCAGTTTTTCTGGCTGAACAAGGTCGGACACAAGTGTTGAAAAGTCCCATTGTAATTTAACCCGGCCCACCACTATTTGCAGTTGTTACCCTGTTGGTTGTTTTTTCCTGTCTGGACATGGGGCTAGGAACTGAACTGTGGGATTATTTTACTGCAGGCCTCTTCCTCCTTCGAAATTATTTTTCGATATCTTCAAGTCAACATGCTTTAAATGTTTAAATTGTATCTTCTTTATTGATCTGTTGTCCCCGGTTCCTAGAACCCCATCACGCATGCGCAGTATGCTATAACAGTACACTTCCTGGTCCTCGGACTGTGGGAAACTGCCTGGCAGCAGCGGCAGCAATAGAAAGCAGCAACGTCAAGCTAGCCAGAATTACCAGAAACCAGCCGTTTTTGCCTTCAAAATAAAAACGCAAAATTTGTTACTTTACAAAATACAAAAAATACCAAATTTTCGGGCGTCCGGAACAACAAAACCAGCATTTAAATGATAAGTGGTATGGTTAAATTGGATGTGAAGAGAAACTGTAGCTGCAACTTGGTGTTTTTGTTACTCAAAAGACGTTGCAAAATATATTAGTTAATATGTGTTTTATTTTGAAAATTGGGACTGGAAATCATATATTTTATTCTGGCAACATTGACCCTGTTCAAAAAGCACGGAACACTGGACGGACAGCACAGCTAGGGAATTAGAAAGCGTTTTCCAGGCCCGCCAAGCTATCACAGGGAATGGTTGTCCGGTGATGTGGGCCGTCGGCTGCGGATGTCATCGATGCCGCTGTCGCCCCGTGCCTCTTGACTTGTGACGGGCCGACACACACCATGGCCTCACCGTTGTCCCCATGCACATCTGTCAGACTCTCCGCTTTGGCGAGCGTCGCCCTTCTCCTACTGTCAGCGACTACTGTACAGTCTTCTCAAGGCGACAAGGAGCCAGTTTACCGGGACTGTGTAAAGCAATGTGTCCGGACCAACTGCACCGGTGCTCGCCTACGAGGCTTTCAGTCCACCCAACCGCCATACATGGCGCTGACAGGTGAGCTTTGCCGCCGCCACGCTCTCTTGATGTGTATTATTGTTGTTGACGACAGGTAAGGTAACCTAGCTTGCTAGCAGCCATGAATAATGTTAGTGAGTGTCTCTACCATATTACTTCTATTGTAGTTAGCTTGCTAGGACGTTAGCTTGACGTAATAGCCCGCTATGTTTATATTAACATTAGCTGAATTTAACACTCGGCTAGGCTAACAGTTTCATGTACATCCACTAACCTATATGCTTAAGTTACTTAACTCTTTATGTTTTTCTCAGCCATGTATTGCACTCCACTGCTGCAGAAAACAAGGAAGATAGCAAAATTTCAGATAACTGACATTTTGATCTTATCTGATGGTTCATGAAACTTGTGTGCTACTGTTTCATATGAGGAAAGCTCACTATACAGCCAGTTTTTCTGGCTGAACAAGGTCGGACACAAGTGTTGAAAAGTCCCATTGTAATTTAACCCGGCCCACCACTATTTGCAGTTGTTACCCGCACCATTGGTGTGAGTGAGAGAGAGCCTTAAAAAATACAAATATACCTAATCACAATTAAAAACCCTGAAAAAGGAAACTAGTAATGAAGCACAGACTAGCCAGAGAGGATAGACTATATAAGTATTGTGCTTAGGAGAAATGTTTAATGAGGAGCACTTCCCTCTTTTTCTTGATTATTTGTACTGTTGTATTGTTGAATGCTTTGGCAATAGTTTCTTAACTCTTAAATTCTTGCCAGTAAAGCAAATTGAATTTGATAGAGAGATTGCGTTCAGTACATTTGAGGGTTTTAATGTCTTTAAATGCGTGATGTGACCTGAGCTCTTCTCTCTGTCCCTGTTGTCCAGGCTGGACGTGTCGTGATGACTGTCGCTACCAGTGCATGTGGACCACCGTGGGCCTTTACCAGGCCGAGGGCTACAGAGTCCCACAGTTCCATGGCAAGGTTTGTACTTCATTCACACATGGTGTTTCAGGCTAATGCTAAATAACAGCATGTGTATCACACCAAGTGTCTCACACGAAAGGTTTCATTGTAATAATCTAGTTTATTTATAAAAATTAATAATACTTGATACAAATTGCATAGATTTTGAAAAAAGTTACTTGGAAGTGTTATTCAGTATTTCAAAAGATTATTGCATTCAATCCTTTATAATAAAGCTATGTAGCAAATGTGTTTGTACAGCTAAAAACTTAAAAACAATATTCTGTTAATTCCATGCCAATAGAGTATGTTCAATTTTTGGAATGGTATATCTTGGATTTTTTTTTTTAAACATAACTCTCCATATATTCCATTGGTGGTTTCATCTCAACTGATAGGCTTCTGAGTCAAATAATGTGTAATGATGGGTGACATACTTTATATCCCCTAGTGGCCATTTGCACGCTTCCTGTGCTTTGAGGAGCCGGCGTCTGCCCTGGCCTCTCTGCTCAACGGGCTGGCTTGCCTTCTCATGCTGCTGCGCTACCGGAGCACTGTGCCACGCCAGAGCCCCATGTACCACACCATCACCGCCTTCTCTCTGGTGGGTAGCACTCTGTGTGTGTGTGTGTGTGTGTGTGTGTGTGTGTGAGACTGAGAAAGACAAAGAAATCTTTTCAGAATGCATGCTCACTTTTAAGGTGGAAGCACTTATGTGAAATGACGCAACACATTGTTGTCACTACTAGGAGGCGTATACACTAGTATCATGAGATCATTCAGCATGGTTATTTGACTTGGGGCCTGTATGTGTTTCTCTAGGTATCTCTTAATGCCTGGTTCTGGTCCACAGTGTTTCACACCCGGGACACCTATCTTACAGAGGTAATGGTTGCTGTGTGTCTCAGAGACTCTGTCATCTTAACATACAATAGACTGGCACATCACTGTATTCTGTTTGGACAGCTTGTAATGTGTCTTACCCGCTGCCAAACCACCTGCTGGGACAGGAGAGTGTTTTGATGTTTCAGTGGCCAATGAGCTTAGCCAGTCAGTAACGTTCTAATGCCATCACTGTCAAGCCTTATTGTCCTTGAATTACAACAGGCACAATCTGACAAGATTATGTTCTCCCCATTTTGACTCCCTTTGATCTGTCTCCTGCTTTTCTTGATCTTGATCTCTGCTGTCAATAAATTTGTGTATCTGTATGTGTTGCTCCCTTTCAGAAAATGGACTATTTCTGCGCATCAGCAGTCATTCTATACTCAATCTACCTATGCTGTGTTAGGTAAGCTCTAAAATTGGTATTCCACATGCCCCACAAATTAGCATTTGTCCCAAGAGCAGTGTTGGACATAGATATACGATAATTAAATCCACATTGAGCCTAGCAGTCTTAGTCAGAGCAACCCAGTCAAATGTGGTCTGTTACTTTCTAGTGTCTCCTGAATGAATATTTGACATTTGTGATATTTACTGCAACAGGAGGCATTAATGATATCAAGAAATTGGCAAACCTTGAGGAAAATGTGCTTGTTGTGTCATGGTTATTCTTGCCATTAACTACACTGTTCTGCTATATAATTTCTCTTCACATTATCTCCCCCCTCCCTTCTCCAGAACATTGGGTCTGAGGCGGCCAGGCGTGTCCAGCATGGTGGGAGTCGTGCTCATCCTGGCCTTCACCTCGCATGTGTCCTACTTGACCTTCGTCAGTTTTGACTACGGCTACAACATGGCCGCCAATGCCACCATTGGTACAGCAAACGCTCCAAAGTCACATTTAAAGTTCATATTTTATGTGTCATATAACAGATTTCTCAAATGGTAGTGTGTGTGAGTACTTATGAGAACTTGTGCCATTTTCAACTTTCAAACATTACTACCATTAGAACAGCTTATGTCATGTTGTTTCATGCCAGTGGCTTGGTCATCGAGTTCATTACTAAGTCTCTGACAACTTAATTGATGTAGCATTGGCTTAGGATCACTCTGATCTGGTGACTTGGCAAATCACCTTGTCCTTTCAATGTCCCATCCCTTATCTTTGTTTTACCTCTGTCTGCCTGTCTTTATTTCTCTACCACTCTCATCGTTCTTTTTCTTCCACTTCTGTCTGATGTCTTTGTCCCCATTTCTCCGTCCCTCGTTGTTTCCACTGCCTTTGCTCCCATACTTTCTTAACCTCCCTCTCACTACATTTTCCTCCCCTCTCTGCTTCTCCTCTTCCTGTTCTCATATGTCTTTTTCTTTCTCTCACCCTTACTGTTGCTCCAGCCTCTCTCTTTCTCCCTCCATGCTCTCCTGCCATCCACACCTCCACCACCCCTCTCTCTGACTCTCTCTCTCTCTCTCTCTCTCTCTCTCTCTCTCGCTCTAGGCATGGTGAACCTCCTGTGGTGGCTGTGCTGGTGCTGGCAGAACCGGCGGACGCTGCCCTACTGGTGGAAATGTGGTCTTGTGGTTCTACTGCTACATGGCCTGGCCCTGCTGGAGCTGCTGGACTTCCCCCCGCTGCTCTGGGTCCTAGATGCCCATGCCGTTTGGCACCTCAGCACCATCCCTGTGCACTTCCTCTTCTACAGGTTTGCCCACCTTTGCACTCCCCCTTTTCTTGCTTAGCTGTACTGAAAAGAAGAATCTCAGTTTCTGTTCCTTTTCAGTTTCTGAAAAGGAAAAGAGGGTGATGTTTTTGCCAGGAAACTGGTTAGAGCAAATTGAAAGGGATATTAGACCTACTGTATGATAAATCAGCAAATTATTATAGGTGAATACATATGTAGACCACCTAAAAAAAATGACATCTGTAAAAAAAATCTTATCCAGCATCCTTTTCATATTCTACTATTTGTTCACCAACCAAATTATGTCCCTCCTCTGCTTCGGTCTTCCTCAGTTTCCTGATAGACGACAGCCTCCACCTACTAAACACAGAGAAGATGGGCGTCAAACTGGAGTAGGAGGAGCTTATCACCTCTTCACCACGCCTCCACCCCTCCACCTCTCCAATCAGGGCAGCAGGACACCCGAACGAGGAAGGAGCTCAGTCTCCCTGATGAAATGCATGACACCTGTGCAACTATGAGTTCCATCAAAGTAGACTTTGTTTACATTCTTTTTTTTTCTTTTTTCTGTATATATTGTTTGGGGGAATTTCTCTAATATTTTTTTTTTCTTTTTCAAATGAGATTTATCGTGATTGATGCTTGCACTACTAAACTTTGCCTTGTATTGACTTGTTGAGCTATCCTTCCTCTGCCATCTATCACTGAGAAACTGGATGAAGGAAAAGGTATACTGTAACGCACTACAGTAGACCCAGTTTTTGACTTGACTCTTCCAACTGTGATTGGAGTGCATATCCTATTTCTTTTGACTTTTGGCTACCTTTAAATTGATCCAGCTTTCCTCCTTGATCCCCTGAGCCTATTCGACTCCACACAAGCTTATTCTCACCAGCCTCAGCATCTTGGAAGTCCAACATGCAAGGCTCCAGACATAAGCTTGCCTTTGCACAAACTGCAGTTCGCTGTGGCTGACGACAGATGGCGCCACAGCCCTTGCCAAGCCATCAGAATCCACTGTGTGTGTGTGATGCAGCATGTGTCAGGCATCCATCTAAGCCAAAAGTGGACTGGCAGACACAGAGAGGTGTGAGGGGGGGGGAGTTTAGCAGCGGATTGTTCTAGAGAGAGGGGGAAGGGGTTTATGTTTGGAGGCCATTCTAGCTGACTGTGTTTTTTTTGTCTCACCATCACACCTCTATTTTTGTGCCTCTGCTGTTTCCATCACTGCTTTTGTTTCTTTTATATTCTTATCATTTCACATTTCTGTTTTCATTTTGTATCGGTTGCCTTAGTTCCTCATTATTTTCTGTTGCTTTGTTGTTGATCACTTTGTGCTTTATTTTGTTTGTGTTTCTTTGACGGATTTACTTTGATTTAGAATTTGGGGTGGGATATGCCTGATCAATCATGAAATGGAAATATTATTTTCATTCACCTGGATTGCCTTTCAGTGTAAGGAAATGGAGAAAACTGATTGAGGGTGGAAGCCTAAGCAGTGTAACAGGAAGGTACAGCTAGTGGGGCCCTTATAAATGAGGGGCAAATCAAGGGGGTCCAGGGTGAGGTTGTGTGTGCGTGTGTGTGTGTGTGTGTGTGTGTGTGTGTGTGTGTGTGTGTGTGAGAGAGAATGAGTGTCAAGGTGTTTGCCCTACCCCGTTATTTGGATGTGGCTGGATGCATTTCCCGCCGCAGTATTCTCCAAACTATACCACATTCTGTACACAACCAACTGCAACATTACAGATGCTGCCCCATCATGTAAAATACTCCGTCTCTCACTGCTTCTGCCTTACATACTGTATGATAACCTGCCTTGTCGATGTGTGTTTCTATTTGTGCAACACAGTTCTTTGTCAAATCATTTTTTTTCTTTAAACGTCCAACACTTTTCCAAAATCTGCTTTCTACACCAAAAATTGTCAACAGAACTCTTGGCTTGAATTCATACCATGTATGTCCTCATCCCTACGAGTTTCATTCCCATATGTGCACTTTACGGGTGTGTGTACATGTACATGCGTGTTTGTTTGAAATTCTGCTCATGCCTTTGTATTTCTGTGTGTGGGAATGTGAACAATGACCAGTATGTGTGTGCGATGCCTCGACTCAACGTTGTGTTGTTTTTGCAATGTCCATCAAAACTGACACGTCGTGTGTGTGTGTGTATGTGTGTGTGTGTGAGCTAGATGGTGCTCAATCCCTTTGTAGGTCTCTGGATGTGTATGTATGTATGTGCGAGGATTGCTGTGTGAAAGTGTGGATGACCATGAGTAAATTTAGCTTTGCTGAGAGCCGGGGAGTGGGGGTGGGAGACTGGACAGAGGAAGACAGATATGGAGAGGTTGTCATATGTTCGAGGGGCAAAAGGATTTCTGAAATAGTGACAGAGAGAGCGGCCTTATCAAATAAGAACAATATACATACTTTAATTCACATTGGCTAATATTATTTACCTTCTTGCATGCTGTAATGTTTACAACCCATTCACATTCATGAAATTATGTCTCAGACTCTATTATGAAAATACATATTCCTGAAATGTCAAAAACGGGTTGTGGTTTATGTGACCACAGAAACAAAATCTAATTCCAATTTATCTAAACAATTCAGCTAAACAAAACAAAGGAATTCCTCAACTGATTAGAAGATAATCTGGATGAAATTTGAAGATTACTCATTGGTAATGGTTTAAACAAGTTAACTTTTCTTTTTTGTATGTCTGAAGAGCTTTCATAAAGACAAAGCCCACTTGTTGCTCTGTAAATTGTTTTATTGATCAGTTTCTCTTCCCTTTTTGACTCACTGACTCTCCTCATTACTGTTGTCCATAGTGACTGTCCCTCCACTTCTCTCGCTCATTTACTGCCCCCTGCCTGCTGCCCTGTGCACCATCACCTCTCCTACTGAGTGCACTTTCCTCCACCTCACACCCAATAGTTATATTTGACAAAAAAAATCTTAAAGAAATGGGACAAATAAAGTGTTCTTGGTTGATAAGAAACTTGTTTCTGTTGTGTGTTTCCATACATGGCTATTTTTGTTTTTGATTGAACCAAGATTATCTTCCATAGTACACATTTGACCAAATACACATAAACAGGGTTAGACAAGAGGAATAATATTCAAACCAGAGTCTTAAATGCTTCAATTAAACAAACTCAGAGTTTCTGGCAGACAGGAGGTGATTTGTGTGGCTGGGACCCACAGGTGCACCACAGGGATGTGCGCTCTCTACCCTCCCCTGTTCCTTTTAAACCAATTATTGTACTTCCAGCTGCCAGTCTGTCAAAATGCTCAAGAACACTACCTGGGCAGACCTCAACACCAAATGAACCATTCAAATTTCTGGGGCAATGTCTCACAATAACCAATCCCGGTCCATTTTTATAGATCAGTTAATAAAAAGCATCCTCACATCCTCCAGTACAGTTTGGCACAGCTCTGCCTCCTCCTGTCCCAAGGAAGGATAGGCTGAATACGTTGTCTGCAACGCTGAGTGTGCCACTGTCCATAAGCTGCCCCCCATCCAGGAACACAGAAAGTACAAAACTAAGAAAAGGGCAGGAAAAATAGGTAGACCCTGTTCACCCAGGCAACTCCCAGTTCCAAAAATGTCTCTCCTTTGGGATATGTTATAGTTCAATTAAAACCACAACCACAATTTAGCTTAACTTCTTCCCAAGAGCTGCCATCCTACTTAACCGGCCCTCCAATTCCCTCACTCCTGCAAACCTCCACAATCTCTGGACTTCACTTCATCTAAAGGAGCTGTCTGAAAACCCTAGTATTGTTACTATTTATAACCAACAAAATGTATTATTGGCCAAAAATGTTTTGCAAAATCTTGTACTGCTTAGAATGCCAGAACAACCCGGTGTAGTTAAGACTTTGCACATTGGCATTTTGTTAAATATTTATATATAAAGTAATATAGTCTAGAGTTTATTGTACCTCTTCCACTCTTCCATTGCACTCTATGTTGAGGTCCTGTTGTCCTTGTACCATTTGTACCAGTGACACTGTAGGTTGTCATTATGTTTCTCAACCAATATCATCAAGGCAGATTCCTCTAGGCCTAAACTGGTGCTCAGAGTAAGTACAACTTTAAAATTATACTGATTATACAACGGTAGCTGTTATTCATTCTTTGAAACCATCAGGAAGTAGGTAATATTTTGCAATGTGTCTTAGATCCTTGGAGCCTCTCACCACCACACAGTATCTCTCACCCACTTGCTGACCTCCTCAAGTCTCACCCCAGACAGCCCCCACCGAGTATCGATATGTCCCGCTTTATTAGTAGCTGTTCCAGACAATTACGCACCTAAAAAAAAGCCAGGCCAAATTCTTGCAAGCCCATCCTATGCTTTGTCTTCCTATAAGCCTAGTCCTTAATGTTTCCATCTACTCTCTCAAGTCACTTTTCATCAGTGAATGGTGAGAAAGGAGTTAAGCCTCTCATATCAACATCACTACAGAGCCAACCAATGGTATCCAAAATCTGATGCTAGTGAGTTTCCCACAAGAAAATCTAGCAGATTTAATAACTGGTTGGCTCATACTGTGTCCACACTGTTGTCCTTAGTGCTTTGAATTGGCCCTGTCCCTTGAATGTCTCAGTAGGTCTGCAGTAGCAAGCAATATTTTTTATGGGAACCAAACATTTAGGCTCTACCAGGACCAGACCTTGTGAAAAGCCTGGGATATGTGGTGTGGCTGGCTCAGTGAGGAGCTTTTTGTTGTTTCCTGATCACTCTGTGCACTAGGTTGGACTCTGACCCTGACTGCTGTGGGTGGGGAGAGTGGATAGATTGGGATGAATAGAGTTTATTCTTCTTCCTCCAACTCCTGATTTGGAACCATGAAGTGAAGGGCCTGAGAAAAGTGCAAGAAATATAAGGATGCTCCAAGCTGGTGTACTAATGCAAAACCATTATGCCCGTGATAACTAGCGCTGAATACTATGATCCACTGGTATCAGAAATTGCAGTAGGCTACCATATATGCTGAAAACAAGACTGAAGCTAAAATAAACACGAAAATGCTTGCATAAGGAAATAAACATGGTAAATAGTTAAACAAATGACACTATGCATTTAATCAATTCGTTAATTGGATGGTAACTGTTACAGTAAATTCCTTACCTTTTTCTAGTAAGGAGTAGCCTAGTGTAACGGGTTACTATTTCAGTTTTAGCAACAGGCAACAGTTACCAATCAGAAATAAGCCTTACTATTCTTGTCATCCCCTAATATCAGATTTCAGTTGAATTATCCAAAAACTAGGCATATTAGCATATTATATATTACCCTCTCAAACTAAACCAGCTGAGGAATGGTGGTGACTTTCTGGATGTGTTGTCACTATTTTGGTTTTAAAACTAGGACAAGAGCATTGGGTATCAATATCTACTTCATCTATTTCATTACCAGAAGAGGAAGCCTACTTTAGCTAACTGACATTGAAGATGAGAGAAGATACAACCGCCAATTTTGAGTGTAAAGGAAAAGCAATGCAGCGAGTAGTGTAGCTAACAAGTTACCTCTCCCTGAGCGTAGTTAAGTAAAGTAATGTCATTACTTTTGGAGTGAGTAACGTCTAATTCGTTACTTTTATCGAGTAACAGGAGTTTCGAGGCCGCCGCTGGCTGACAGCTCAGGCGAAGTGAGGGCGGGCTGAGTCAACCTGCCACTCCCCACTCAGGCCTTCACGGGAGCGCGCCTACTCCTGAGCGCTGTCACGCTTTACTACCGACAGGCACGGAATTCCAGGGAGGAAGTTGCTGGGATTGGAAAAAACAACCCCAAACGTGCCAGAAACTAACCTGGGGGAAGAAATCAGATCACGGCATTTCCTCGTTAGGAATAATAAACACACTTCACTCGGGGGGAAAATGGACTAGTGGCGCTCGCACCAGATGGAGGCGGCGAGAAGTTTGGTGTTTGTCGGAGCCCTGCTGCTCGGAGTGACGGGCGCTTTGGGCAGAGAAGGTGGGTTACTTTCACAGCCTTTCCCCCGGCTTTTATAGTCGTATTGTCGGCAAAATACTCATAGTATGTATTTAGAATATAGTGCCATAGTATATAGGGTATATTTCATGAAATGTGTGAGTTTCAATGTGGCTAAAACAGCGTGATATTCCTGGCATTACAATTGCCAAGACCACATTCCTGTGTGAGTCCGCAACCCCCGTCGCTCTCAGTCTGTGTTGTGGCTTGTGGGATTTGTGAAGCACTGATAAGCAGGGAAATCACACCTGTCGCAAAGTGGCCGTCAGAATGGATTTAGTGTTTTGAGGAAAATTTGCTTGCTACAACATGAAGCTCGTTTTGTTGCACTAAAAGTGATGGAGGTCAGTGTTATAGCAGTGTGAAACAGGTAAGTGCGGCCAGAAATATGAGAACCTGCTTTGCAGCTTGTAGGGGACAATGACACTTGTGCCTGCTGGCAGCTATTAGGCTGATTTGGTCCACCCGTAAACAAAAACAAACCAACAACAGTGCATTGTGTGCCAAGGGCTCATGACGATGTCAATTATTCACTTCTGGCACTGAAGAGGACATTGTCTGATAGAGGGCCACTTGTCACACTGGGAGCTTGAATGCATCCCATTAAAACAAGAGCTAACTGAAAGTGCAAAACAAATCTGTATTAGTTGAATAAGTTGGCCCTGCTAAGAATTTTTGCAGCACCACTGATTTTTTTCTATTTCATCATAAAACCGTCTTAATTAATGCTTATTTAATATGCAATAAACAACAATCACATGTAGGACTCCATCTCATCTAGAAGCTAATTTTCATCACTTTCTAACCACCAGCATATGTTTTTTTTTAAAGTTCAGTTCATATTAGTTGTACCGTACCTTATTGACAGAGGTCTGCCTTAAATGCACTCAGAGGTCAATAAACTCAGTCAACTGATGTTGAAAGCTTTAATATGTCACCAGCTAATGACAAAATATTGACATCAAATTGTCTGAGAATTTAACTGACAATGCAATGCTGCCTTTATGAGTTTTCCACAGTTACATTGACACGCACTTCCAAAAAGAATGGAATTATTATTTTCATTTTGGTTTGGGTGAAACCTTTGGCTAGGAAAGATTTAGAGAGGACTAATTGGCAATATAACCAAAGTTTACAATAAGGCCTCTAACATGACTAACATTGTGGTGAACCCCCAACACGCGCACATGCACACACACACACACACACACACACACAGAGCCAATAGACACAGGTGAAGTGATTTCCAAATAAAACTGCATTGTTGCTGGGAACAGGTTGGTACACTTTGCTCCATGGTGTCGATCTCTGAAGCATCAGCTCAGTATATGTGCATTATAATTGGTTAATAATCCCTGATTTAAAAACGCATCATGCACAATTGGATAAATCTTAATATTCTTACTGTCAGTTAGTCATTGTTATGCCAGTAATTCTGCTGTGACACACACACACACACACACACACACATACACACACACACACACACACACACACACACACACACACACATATACCCTGGCTGATTAGTGATTCATTCCAAAGGTCAGCAGTTGAGGTTTGATATGCAACTGTGTTAGGGTTTGTACTATGGAGGTGGGAACAAATTGTCTCAAAGCCTTGCTTCTATGGCAACCTGCTCCTGGATAAGAACATATTTTGTGTGTGTGTGTGTGTGTGTGTGTGTGTGTGTGTGTGTGTGTGTGTGTGTGTGTGTGTGTGTTCACTGGCCTGAGTTTCCACAGGGTTCAAGTGTGTCTCACACTCCAGTGCACCCATTGAGTGAAACTCACTGTGAAGTGATTAAGGCCTACAGAATTGGCCTCAGTGGCAGGTTAACCATGACTCACCAGTCTAGACTGCGTGCTACTGATCTAAATCACTCTGAGCTGAGGATGGGACCATCAGTGATGCACTCAGACTGGGTCTTCATTTTCAGCCCTGGAGGACTGGAGCCTTTTAAACCTCCAGCCTGTGTTTGTATCGGGCCAAAATTCTACACAAAGGTTCTGCATGTTTTTTCACAAACAAAATCACTCTTGCTATATCCATGTGAGGAATCACTTTTTCACTTGTTTTCAATATGTCTTCATGTTGTTGATTGACAATGCACTTCTTCTGCAGTACCCAAGTCTCTAGTCAGGATCTGTGTCAGGGGGTTTGGGGGGAAAAAAGATTGTTGGCAGTGTTTGCATCCTCTGATATCAATCTGACATTTTCTGGTAGCTAGGGCTGGGCAGGAACTGACATTATAATTTCAATTCAGTATTATCGTTTCAATATCGTCCTTTCAACTGAATCACATAGTGATAATAATAATAATTAATTTTATTTATATAGCACACTTTAAAATACAACAAAATCTCAAAGTGCTTTACAGGAAATAAATGTACAGCCATAGTAAAACATTAAAACTGATCAATAACACAAAAGATCATGCAATTATAGGCTTAAACTAATTGAACTAGTTGAATAAAATTAGAGTTGAGACCCAAGTTTAAAAGGAAAAGCACATGGTATGAACAAACCAGTACCTTAGGTGATTAAATACAGAGTTATTGTGATAAACAATTCTGTTGTCTAAATTTATGATAAAAAAGCAAATGCTAATTAACATCTCTCACAAAATGAGATCTAAAATTAAAATTAGGGAATACTTTTTGAATACTACTATTTGCGTTTTTATCATACTTTGTATTACTGTGCAGTTCAATGTAACAAACATCAATTTGATTATTTACCATGCTTTGCATATGTTAGCAGATATTGTTTTATGTTGAAATATTTTCTTATGATAGTGATAGTAATTTTGTCCATAATGCCCAGTCCTACTGGTAGCCTAGGTGTTAGAAGTCATTTGGTCTCCTCCATTTGAGGTAAAAATATGTGTTTATGACTAAGACTTTGAAGTCAGTCAGCTTTAAAGTAAATTATAATCAATCAGATTTATTATGTTTGAAATGTTATGCGAGTCTCAGCACTCTCCCTATACCTCCCTTCCCTTTGAATTTATATTAACATTTGAATGCAGCTACAGCTCAGGGGGAAAGTGCTTTCAAATTGCAGTGATGTGTAAGGAAGTACGCAAGAGATTTTCTGATGCTGCACTGCGTTGTAGTGTATACTTGTGAGTGTGTGTGTGTTTGTGTGTGAGGATGGCCTGTGCATGAATGTGTGTGCATGTGTGAAGAACACACGTCTGTAGCCACACTACTGTACAGATCCTGTTCTGCTTGTCTGTTGAGCAATACCTGTTTTTTCTTCTCCGGTCATGGAGGGAAGGGGAAGAAAGAATGTGTTCTGAGGGGTTGGGAGAAATTTGAAGTTTATGCAAGACACGTTGCTAGGATTAGAATTGCATTAGAAGCGGGGCTGACATGCTAAATCTGAGGGCTAATGAATTGACAGAGAAAGTCCTGTTTGATCAGTTTGTTCTGTTTGTCTTGAGCTTTGGAGGGATCTAGTCCATTAGAAGAGAGTTGAGGCAAAAGGGGGCTTGTTGACTGTTCTGGTGTGTCCCACTGCAGGCTTTTCCATGATGATTCAATCCAGCACTTGCAGTAGCATCGCCGCCATCATGTACCTTGTTTCTGTCACTTAGTATACACACACACACACACACACACACAGATAAAGAAACACACTCCCTGTGCTAACTGGCATTCTGCCACACGCAGGTGTGGCTTCAAGCTAGCTTCCAGAGAGTCTCAAGCAGCACGCAGGTACGAGACGCAGTTTACAGTCAGTACATCCTCCCCTCAAGGAAGGCAATTCAGTTCATAACAGCCACTGTTGACGCTTGCAAGACACTGGTTGCTGGAAGTATTACCATGATTCAATTATTGTGAAACCCCCCGAGGCAGGATAAT
This sequence comes from Centroberyx affinis, assembly GCF_046629955.1. Taxonomy (NCBI): domain Eukaryota; kingdom Metazoa; phylum Chordata; class Actinopteri; order Beryciformes; family Berycidae; genus Centroberyx; species Centroberyx affinis. The sequence goes on along the minus strand of NW_027280674.1, from coordinate 8,140 downwards.
GAGACATTGCAATTTAGTGGTCGGATTTTATTTTGCTTGCAGATTCCAGTAAGCTTTGTTTTTATTTTGAGACAAAAAAATGATCTTACTAGAGTTAGATATGTTTTACATTTTAGTCATATAGTTGGCACTCAGTCACCAGAGCAGCTTGCAGCGAGTGAGAAGGTAGATCAGTATGTTGCTCCAAGATACTTTGACAGGATGGACACATAGGGTGTTGCAGGGATCGAACTTGTGATCTTTTGGTTATGGGAAGGCTTCTCTAACCACTTGGCCACCTGTGCAATACACAGTCAAGATTTTCAGGCTAAACTTCAAAACTGCCTTCCTTTTCAATCATTTTGCACCACCAAATACATTGCTTATGTGCACTAACTCACTGTATCAAGAAAGGAAAGAGTTTTTCAAAACCATGCCAAATATACAATATTATATTATGACTAAACATTAAAGTTCTATTATAGATAAAAGTTGAAATAAAGTATCAAGGTTATTTACACATAGATTTCATTAAAGGGAGGGAAAATCTTCTTTTCAAGGTGGAACCCAATAAAAAAAATTTATGAAAAAAAACAATAAAATTTCTGGCAACTGAATGAAAGTTTTACAGCCTCCAAAGTTTCAGTGATGCATCAAAATCTGCCCCGACATTTATCTCAGGATATTGACTCACACAACAACCACTGTTTTGTGCAGAGTAGCATGCACTGATTTATGAAAATTAATTGAAATGTCAAAATCCTGCATGTCACTTAAGCATCTGCACAAAAGGACTCTACTGCATTTGAATTAAGTAGATTAGTCAAAATGCCTAGAACAAGCAAGAAAGCAGAATATCTATCTATCTATCTCTCTCTCTCTATCTCTATCTCTATCTCTATCTCTATCTCTATCTCTATCTCTATCTCTCTCTCTCTCTCTCTCTCTCTCTCTCTCTCTCTCTCTCTCTCTCTCTCTCTCTCTCTCTCTCTCATGCGACCACAGAAACACCTGGCCAATGGAAGTTTCCAAAGTGAAGTTGCCATGATACGGTGTACAGAAGCCGTTTCTTGCCAGCACTAACACTTACAGCTGTGAGTGTGTGTGTGTGTGTGTGTGTGTGTGTGTTTGGATGTCGGCGGCAGTCTTTTGTTATGCATGGCAGGATGAGCTTGTGGTTGAGGAGATGTGAACCTGTGACTGGAGGGTCAGGGGTCACCAAAGTGTCCCCAACCTGCTCCAGGGACGCTTCTCCTGGCTTTCCCTTCACTCTGAACCCGCTGGAGAAACGCATAAATGTGCGTCTCAGAGATATGCAACGAAACAAATTGACACTAAAATGACACTTCTTTCTAGATTTCCAAAATTGTTGGGCAGAGAGGAAGAGATGGATTCTGACTTCTGAGGAAATAAAAAAAGAGAATTTGAATTTAGAGGAAGTAGGGAGGGATAATGGCACGGCACAGAGTTGATAAAGCAAAGGAGGGAATGAAAGAGTGAGATAGAGAGAGAGAGAGAGAGAGTATTTTAGGCCTTGCAGATGGAGGTGTGGGTTGCTACTCTCAAGGCCACGCACATACACACACAGACACCCACACACACACACATACACACACACAAATACACACAGGCGTTGCTGAGAGACTTTTGGAGAGTGAACAATGAGGGGATAATAGGAGAGGAAGCTGAGATCTGTCTTTACACACAGTTTTAGGAATGGAAAATCAGCTCCGTTGTGCTGTCTGTTACGGCACATTTACCTAATCCCCTGAGTTGGAACAGTATGTGTGTGTGTGTGCTGCAGAGTTTCAGGGAGTCCGAGTTTCTGTCTCTGTTTAGATTTGCTGGCTTATTAAAAAAGATCTAAATGTTGGAGTAGAAAAATACGACTCCCCTTTTGGTTTGACATCTAAAACTATTTTCCATGATGACATCATTGAAGAAGCCTATGATTAGTCATTTGATTCGATATTTGACACAAGCTGCAACGACTGGGTGTGTATTTTTGGCAGCCACACTATTAATCATAGAGCCATTTGCTGCAATGAGACGTAGCTTGCTGTCAGATTTCATGTAGACCCTATTTACGCGTTGTGAGCTCATTTTATTGTATTGTAATAGTGCAGCTAATATAGGTCAAGCTCGGAAGGCTCGGCCATCACTAGGAAATGTTTCACGTGGCAGACACACATACTAGATAAGAGCCTGAGCGCACAGCCGTATCTCCTGAACTTTGGCGACCCTTGGCAGTGTATCATCGAAATCACCCTCCTCCTGAAAAACATTTCCTGCCTCCTGATTCCTCCCGTTCCTCCATATAATGTGTCTCCCTCCATGCAGCCGTCTCCAAAAGGGAGAGTGATAGGCGGCTTAAAGCAGGAGAATGGGGGTTGACTGTTGAGGGGCTGTTGGAGCGGAGCCAGAGGAAGTCATTTATAACCTCAGAAGAGGAGGGACTGTCCACTGTGTGACTGTCTGCAAAGGCATGGGAGCTATGTGTCTGCGAGTGCTGCTGTGAATTGTAATGCTGTATGACCCACTGCGGGGAATCTCAGCTCTTTGTTGCCAGTGGAAACACACACATTATAAGTAATGAAATAGACAGAGGCTGTGCATATGGTTCGTATTTTCAGAGCCCCACAGACAAGGCGGGTTATAAACAGTCAAGATATTTGATATCCACAGATATCCAAATCCTTACATTCCTCTTCATTTGGAGTTTGGATACACACACTCTGCTGTCTTTAACTTTGAATGTACAACACTCATTAAGAAAGTAAAAAATGAACTCTCTGTCTGAAGGCGTTGTCTGGCAATGGGCTGTGAAAGGATATACATATTATTATTAGTGAGATCATTTGGCCAGATGAAACAGAAATGGCAACAGGATCTCTACAATGTTCAGATTAGCGGTCAACACTTTGACAGGAATGTTAGCACATTCCTTTATTTATATATCTTTTATAACTGTGGCTTCTGGTGTTGGAATCATTTTAAATTTCAGTTTATATGGATTTCTTATTTCATAATGAGGTGTGTGAAGAGCGGGTTTCCTGAACATAGATTACGCCATTGAACTGCTCTAATTGGATTTTTTTCTCAGTAGAGATTTGCATTAAAAGGGCTCATATAGTCTTGAATGTAGGACCACTGGCCTGAAATGGTTTCATTTTGAACCTGAATTGGATCTTTCAGTCATGTTGAAAAGTTTATACACCCCTTGTACAAGAATTTGATAATGTTATTATTTTTTTTCCAAAGATCTACAAAAGGTACTCTGTTTTACAAAGTGTAAAGAAAAATGCACACATTTCTGTAATTGTATAAAACAAAAACAAAAAAACAGAAAAATCTTGTGTGCCAAAGTATACAAGCTTGTTTTATTTTGTGCTGAATGGTGTTGTTTTATTTTTTTATTTCATAAGGCTGTTAGTCAGAGTGTTACGCACACATTTACAGTAAAAGACAGTAGTGATTTGTGTACTTTTAGGTGATGTAATATTTACCCTCCAATTGATTTGGATCGACTGTAATGTTATCTTGGCTGTTGGAAAAGGTTCAAAACTGACGTCAGTGGTACATTATCTCATGGCTTCAGTTGGGATCATGACTTGTGTGTGTTGCAGTGTGCCTGGGCACGGACATGAAGCTGGCCCTGCCCTCCAGCCTGGAGAATCACTACGAGACGCTGAGGCTGCTCTACACCGGCTGCCAGGTCGTCCACGGCAACCTGGAGATCACACACCTTCATGGGCAGCCTGACCTCTCCTTCCTACAGGTATGTGTCTGATTCAGCTGGAATAGCCAACAACAACAACAACAACAACAATTTCCACTATTGTAGATGGATCAGTAGAGGTTGGAGGAATAAATCTATCATCTGTCTTTGGACAATATTGCCTTTAACAGTGATGCAAATAAAGGATATTAATTTGTTGAATGTAAACAGAATGAGATGGAGACAAATAGAGGCAAGAGAGTATCTAACTGGATAGGTTTTATGTCTCTGTTTTGTTTTGTTTTTTACTTCTATAATCTATTTCTGTTCTTTTCTGGCTATGCATCCCTTTGCACTGTGAAATCTGTAACTGTGACTTTCTCCATGTAAAGTTATCTGGTTTTTGTCTCTCTCACCTGTCGACACGACGGACTCATCCCCTTTTTCTCTCATCTCCCCCCCCTTCCTCTCCAGGGCATCGTGGAGGTGCAGGGTTATGTACTGATAGCCTACATGTCGGTGAGTCTGGTGCCTTTGGACAACCTGCGGATCATCCGAGGCAGCCAGCTGTACAACTCCAGCTACGCTCTGGCCGTGTTGGAAAACACTCTGGAGGGTGCTGAGGGACAGGGGCTCCGGACGCTCCGCCTTCGTAGCCTCACAGGTTGGAAAATAGTAGAGCTTAGTGTTAATGTCCAAACCCGATAGGACCTGACTGGACCTGACTGGGGCTGGTCGGTCAAATTTTCACTTAAGACTCCACGTATGACTTGTTTGGGTCATTAGATTTAGCTTTATTTTTGGCTTTGGTGCTGTTGTTAATTGGTCTCACTATATCATGAACTGAAATCAAACATGATGGGCTTCTGAAGATTCGTAATTGTGAAAGATTTTGATTCTCAATGTTCCTTCCTTTCTGTTATCTCCTGTACCAGTGAGCTAACAAGCTCCTCTTGTGTATTTTCCACCCTGCAGAGATCCTGTTGGGTGGGGTGTATATCTGGGGGAATCCCGAACTGTGCTTCCCAGACCCCCAGGGGATCATCTGGAGGGACACCTTGGACGAGCAGAACGCCCATGCCAAGCAGCTCCGACTGCAGGCTCAAGCCCCAAACTGTGAGCAGCTGATTGATTGATTGATTGATTAATTGATTGGTTGATATACATACGTAGGGGGGAATGGATATACTATATATTGTGCATTAAGAACAGCAAGCAGGAGCAGGTTCGAATCCAAATCAGAACCATGCATGTCATCCCCCTCTCTCTCTTAATGTTTCCTGTCTCTCTTCACTAGCGTCTATCTAATAAAGCAAAAATGCCTCTCCACCTAAAAAAAACACAACAGCAAGCAACAGCACATCAGCATGTGTCCCTGTTAGTACAACTGCTACTAACACTACTGCAGTGTTTCCCACAGGCTGTCAGTTTACTTTGGCAGCGTGGTAGTTGTTGATGACTTATTATTGACATTTCATTTAGTGAGCAGTAACCCAGTAACTAATTACTTTTTCAGGCAGTAAAGTGTAAATCTAGTATAAACCTACGGCATTGCAGTGTTAGCTGACTATTATACCTTGTTTTGATTATTGAAGCTATGTTTCTATGTGTCTTAAGGAACACAGAATTTATAGGTGCAATGAATTATGGTCATTGTAGTTCACTAACACACTTTTGATGTTTGGCAGCATTAAATGTTGATAATTTGAAAACTGCATCACCAGCTTCATGCATCACAACACCCAAAATGAATCCAAAACAAAACTTTACTTCGTGGGCTGTTCATTTGCGGGCCGCAGAAATTTTGTAGGCAATGACCAGGCAATTGTAAAATAATTTAATAACATTATTAAATGACGGCATAATTTTCCTTGCTGACCACAAAGTACAGTGTACACAGTCATAGTTATATTAGGTGCTTAAACAGTGGCCCAGTGGCTCACCCATGCATATTACAAGCATGTCTAATGTCTGGTTTGTCTAATTATATTACTGTTTTTTTCCTGATCAGTGTGCAGTTTTCTTCTGTGCGTTTACTGTTTACCGGTTTTCTTCTGCTGCAGGTCCAAAGTGTTCCTCTGTCTGTGGAAAAAGTTGCTGGGGGGAAACTGTACAGGACTGCCAAACCTGTGAGTTAACATCACACGTACACACACGCACATACACAACTTATTAAGCAGCCAGTGCCCTGCACAGACTTTTGAACAGTTGAGATGTTTTTCCTGCTTTTCCCTCAATCTCTTCCTCTCATCACTAACCCTAACCCTCTTCCGTTTTCCCTTTCTCCAAAGTTACTCATGTCCGCTGTGCATCTGGCTGTCTGCGCTGTAAGGGTCCCCAGCCCAATGACTGCTGTCACATGCAGTGTGCTGCTGGATGCACGGGGCCCAAAGACTCAGACTGTCTGGTGAGTGACACACACATACACACACACACACACACACACACACACAGATATCTGTTGTGTTATCTTTTAACTCCTGTGCAAGCTCCATTGCAGCGACAAACAGTCCTTCGTCATTTCCAGAGGAATGAGTGTTTCCTCCTTCCTATCTCTCCAGGCGTGCCGTCACTTCAACGACAGCGGTGTGTGTAAGGACAGCTGTCCTCCACCCACCATCTACGACCCCGTCACCTTCCAGTCCAAACCCAACAAAAACAAGAAGTTCAGCTTTGGAGCCACCTGCGTCAAGACATGCCCTCGTGAGATATATATTTTTTAAACCTTGAGGAAAGGTTTGCTGAGCATGCATGCTCTTTTTCAGCAATGTCCTGCTTCACATTCATGCAGTTACATTCACACTTTGGAGCTATCCAGTACAACACAGTCTGCTGCTGTTGGCCTCTCTGCAGCTCCAGTTGCTTTTTCTTTCTCCCTCTACAAAGATGCACTCTGAACACCTCGTGTCTGTGTCTGTAGATAACTACCTGGCCATGGAGGTGGCTTGTACTATGGTTTGTCCCACAGCCAACCAGGAAGTCATCACCATCCAGCCTGACGGAAATGAGACGCAGAAATGTGAAAAGTGTGACGCAGACTGTCCTAAAGGTGGGTCGCTCTGTGTGTGTGTGTGTGTGTGTGTGTGTGTGTCTCGGATACAATACTTTATTATTTACTTATTGGTATCCAAATGTCCAACAGGTGGAAAACTTGTCAGTGGTGCACCATTTGGATCTTATGTGCACTAATCTGCTTGAAAAATTTTAATTACGCAATGACAATGTGGTTTGTGTGTTCATGTATGTGTTTTGTGCATGATTTGAAGCTTAATTAGACAATTATGAACTAATTGTTCTGCACACACTGATGTTCTGATGCTTCAGATGTTGACAATGGTGCAAAGTGTACCGACCTGTTTTGGCAGTGCCATGTTGTTGTTATTGCTGGAGTATCTAGTAATCACAGAATCTCAGGTCATGCTGCTGAGACTGTCCATGCTCATAGTTTCTGTGGTTTGTGTTGCAGTGTGTTACGGTCTGGGCATGGGCAGCCTGCAGGGGGTCACCATGGTAACTTCCTCTAATGTGGAGCAGTTCAACACTTGTAAAAAGATCTTTGGTAGCCTGGCCTTCCTCCCGGAAAGCTTCGCTAGGTAAGAGCTCAGTTTCACAATGTAGTCCTAACACCAGGCTTATGATAGACTGGCAGGAGATTAGTTTGTTAGATACTTGTAGTAAAAGACAGGGCATATATGCATGTATTTTTTTTAGTTTACAAAGATGTACATATTTTTTTAAAAACATCAAATATGACAAAATAAAGTCCTTAGTTCCAATGTTGCCCTAGTTGTAACAGACAAGCAGACTATTGTGTAATAAAAAATGGCAGCTTAATACCCCGCATACATCTTTGGAAAAAAAACAGTCTGTCACAGAGCCGCAGCCCCCTGTCCGGCCCTCCAGATGTCAGCTGTAGATAAATCCTGCAAGACTTGTGGAAGATTCCTTGAACTAATTAAGCAGAAAGTTGCCGCCCAAGCCAAATGTCCTAGATTAGAGTGTTCTCAGTGACTCCAAACACTCGGATCTGGATTGTTTTTGTAAGGCTAATCTATTTTTTTTTTTTATTATCTTTTTGCCATTTCAAATGGTATATAGTGGAGAATGAGAGAGGGAGAGAAAGAGAATTTCTGCATGGCTACTACAATGCAAGGCAAAAGAAAGTAGAAACATGTCTTTTAACCTACGTTTAGGCACTTCAATATTATGTATGTGTCCTGTATAAGTGTATAAAGATATAATATTACACCATGCATAGAGCTCACACGAATGTATTTAGACAAACACACTACATGTACAGTGTATAAACATAGTACTGTGCTATTTGGCACTGTACTATAAAGCACTATTTTCTTTAAACATTTGCTCATGATCTTATGTTCATTTTTCATACTTGACTTCTGTGTTATTGACTTTATTAGATTTTATTATTATAACCATTCT
>NW_027280673.1:280000-284027 GCF_046629955.1 Centroberyx affinis | reverse complement strand
TCAAATTCACAGGCATGCACACAAACTTGCAAACAAGCACACACGCAAAATTTAAATCAAAGTCATGCAAATCAATCTGCCAATTAGGGCCCCAAACAGGTTTCCATGGGGATGAAATGGCAACCTCTAATTGGCTGGATAAAAGAATGCTCACATCTGAGCCGACAACCTGAGAAGGTTTGGAAAATATACGCATCCCTGTGCGCATGCATACACAGACACACACACACACGCACACACACACACGCACACACTTTGTAAGTAGGGGATCACAGACAATTTATGCATGGGTGGGGGAGTCACACACAGTATCACCGGTAAGATGAGAAGCAAGGATAGAGTGTGTTGACGCAGATATGGTGTATGGTCACGCACACGCACACACACACGCGCACGCACGCACACACACACATGCTCACTGACCGGTCAGTCCCTTTTAAACTCGTGAATAAAGCTTTGGTCGCGGTGTCGTGTTAACATGAAAGCTTTCACGGCTGTTAAAAAGAGCAGGCTTTGATTAGAATTCGATGTGTGAGTGTGTTTCTTAATGCCGGCCTTTGCTGACGATGGCCCTTTTAAATCCTGCAGAGCCGTTGCAGGGAGCCTTCCGTCAAAAACATGTTGAATCAACGATTTCACCTCAACATATTCCCCATGGATTTTTCTTTTTTTCCCTTTTTTTTTATGAGGCAGAAGTCACGCATGCATACTGCGCTTGGCCACTTTTCAAGCAGATCTCAACCACAAACTGGCAGCATAGTTTCAAGGGTGATCAAACATTCAGTTTAAAATTATTGACTAAACTACTAATTGAATATCAAAGAAACTGGTGTTGTTTTCATGTGCAGAGTTGAGTCACTGCTGCAGGAAAATGGCTCTGCGTGACTTTTAAAAAGCAGTGTTAGTGTTACACGACGTGATCATTATGAATGGTTTAATAATTAATTCCCTACTCCCATAAGGGACTTTATGTAGAATGTGTGAGTCTAAGATCTAGATTGTTAAGCAACCATTTTATGCACAGAGAGCTTCTACTTGTGTATAGACATACGTTAATGTACATGTACCTATAAAGATTTTGAAGTTTCAGCTTTTCAATAGATAGGGTAAACACATACACACACTACAGTAGGGCTGGGCGATATGGTTGAAATCAATATCTTGATAATCATAAGGATTTTTCTCGATCTCAATATCACAGTATGGTTCATGTATGCAAAATCACGTTAAATAATTAAATTAATGTTCATCTCATTGCACCGAATGGTAATGTTAGGTGTGGTGTCAAACAAAACTGAAATTTTCAAATAATATTCCTACCATACCTCATTTTATCAGAGTTTTTAAGTAAAATTTGCTTGTCATCATCAATTTAGACAGCAGAAATGTGTGTCACGATATTGAATGTCTTCATATCATCACGATATGATTCCACTGAAAGACGATAAATGATAATATTGAATTATCGCCCAGCCCTACACTACAGACAGTATATGCATTAGTATGCTAGTGCAGTGGTGCTCGACCCTTTGGGCCCACAGGACATAAAAGCAAAGAAATGCCTCCTCATGATCCCTCAACATGGGCTCACACTTGTGAACTGTCCCCACCAACAAAGATTTTCCTTTTTCAGGATATATATATTCCAATTGATAGTTTGTCTGAGGAAGCTTGGTGGAAATATTAAGTATTAAGAAATATAAACTCCTTAGATTGTAAACATGTGAACACATTCCTTAAATCCTGACATCCATGAAGACCCACTATTGGGCTACAATATCTGCTGAAGTAGGCATGCATTAGTATACATTAGTGCAGTATACATTTAAATATTATAATTTGTGCAAAATATAGTTTTGGTATGCTACAAACATTATGTTTTCAGCCGTGGCTTAACTGTTTTACTGCAGTAGCTGTGGAACAATTTGCATTTTTAAACATTTCTTTTTTTCAATGCCAGGAGTCGCATAATAATCAGCCTGACTCTCTCCGACAAAGGCTCAGGCTCTGAAACTCGGCTGGATGTGACTTCAGTGAAGTCATTTCTTAACCCTAATGCTGTACTATTATTTGCAAAGGGGATGCTGAAAATGCAGCCAATGTGTGTGCTTGAAGTGTGGTGTGAGGTTATCGATGGGGAAGGGTTGGATTCTCCCCTGCTTTCTCATTAACTCTCCTTCCTTCCGCTCAATGGCCCGACTCTGCACTCGGTCTCTGGTGTATCGAACAGCATACACACACACACACACACACACACACACATGCAAGAAGTCTGTTTGCATACCAAAAGCATACTTCACAGCTCAAAGAAAATGAAAGCCATATTAATTATACAGTCTGTGTGCGACCATGCACACACATGCACACACATGCACACACGGACGCTCGCACACACACAGAAAGAGAGTGAGGGAGCAGTTGTTTTATGTTTTTCCTCTGCGTCAAAGGAGACAGAGAGTGTGAGAATGATTGAGTCTCTCTGCGTCAGGGAGAGAGGGAATGAGAAATAGTGCAGAGGGAGAGAATGAGTGCACTGTCTTCCCTCTTTAGCGTGTGTGTGTGTGTGTGTGTGTGTGTGTGTGTGTGCGTGCGTGTCGTCTACCCAGTATAACGCCCCCTCTGTGTCCCCGAGCCACTCTCTGTCACTCACACACACTGAGACTATTGTCAAGACATCGGGCGAGGCGCCCCAAGACATTTCTGTGCCACTGTGTCTGTCATAGGGGTGATAGGGCTGAAATGGGGTCCGCACACACACACACATAAAACACACACACATTCATATTCACCAATATCCAATAGACAGACATATTATCTCACTCACACACACCGCTCAACCACTTTGGGTCATATGTGTATGTAGGTGGGTGAGTTAATGCGGTCCGTTCCTGGAGCATGAGTGCAGAGTGTGTGTGTGTATGTGTGTGTGTGTGTGTGTGTGGCAAGGGGTATCTGTCATATGTGTGTGTTTGTTTGCATCTGACAGCGCATTAGGCAGAGCTATCTTTAACCTTGTAAAATGAGTGACACTGATTCTAAACTGACAGGATGGATTTCAGTTTGTTGTGGTGCGCCGCCGTGTCAGCCTCTGTCAGCCTCTGTCAGCTCAGCCCGTCTGTCCATTTTACAAAAGACAGGAGCACGACAAAGGAGAAAGAGTGAGCGAGAGAGAAAAAGAGACAAGGAGAAAATGAGAGAGATACAGAGCAAGTTGGGTGGGACGTGGAAAATAGAAAAAAACGAGTTGGAACATTGGAGGAGAAAGAGCCGTGTGGGATAAAAGAATGGGATGAATGTGTCTATATACAGAAAGTGTATCAACACGGAGGAGAAAGTGTACTGGGTGTGGAGAGTGAGAAAAAATGGGGGGAGGGGAGGGGTGGGGAGGCGGGGTGGAGCGGGGGGGGTGGAGGAGGGATAGAGACCTTGCTCTTGTCTCCGGATGTCTCTGAGGTCCTTTATTGACTCTGTCTATTGTTCACAGCAGCACTGCTAATCACTCTCAACAGGGAGGTTGTGTGTGTGTGTGTGTGTGTGTGTGTGTGTGTGTGTGTGTGTGTGCGTGCGTGCGTGCCTGCCTCTGTGCCCGCCTGTGTGTAAGAGTAAGTATCTTTAGCCTCATCCTTACTTTTAGCCTTTTATACACTGGCCCCTCACAGTGAATCCATTGTCCAGTCTCCTCTGGTCAACCTTAATGGACAATAGCAGTGGGTGGGAAAAGCCTGTTCCTAACACGCATACTATTAGTCTAATGTTCCACTCACACACACACACCGACCAGAATGGGCAGTAAATGCCATCTAAATAGCAGGCATACATATGTATGGTCTCTCTTACTCACGCACACACACAGAAGGGTGGTTGTACAGCCACCATCCTGTTTGCGTCTTTCTTAACAATGACTGCTGTCATGGATATTATAAGAGATGACTGTTTTAGGGGGTTGGCAGTAGAAAGTAATGAATATCACGAGCATACACACACACACACACAAACGCTCACACAAACAAAGGAGCTAATCATCTAG